>NW_025334284.1:0-99642 GCF_014858855.1 Bufo gargarizans
TGGCTAAGGCTCCTGAGGTGCCGTTCCAGCTCCTGGAACTCATGGAGATGGTACGCCACACGGGAGCTGTAGGTTTCAATGGTCTCCTTTTCCCTCCGAGACCCCCAACAACCTGGGACGGCACCTCATGTTCCTCTGCGGGAAGGCTTCTTCCTCCTTGCGGCCTCAGGTCTTCAGGGGGGACACAGCTGCCGCCACCGCGTCGAGATGATGCTACCCCCTCGCCGCCATCACTCCTGGAAGGTCGCTGTGACCCTCTACTCCCCTCCGACCCTTGCGGCATGCCATGGCCGCAGGACCCTGCCAGCTCCCTAAGGAGAGGCAGGGCCTGGGCTGGGGAGAAAGGTGGAAACTCTCCCCACAAGCCTGGTTCCGCCCAGGGGATTCAGATGGTAGGAAATCCCCCTTTGCCTTGCTGCTTCCTGGTAACTGAGAGCTTCCAACTGCACGTCCTCCCTCCCCGCTGGTTGGAGCTGGAACTCTTTTATTTTTATATAAAAATACAAAAACATAGCAAATAAATAACAAATAACAATAACATATACATAAACATAAACAGAAAACTAAAACAAAAGACAGCATTCCAGCTGCCCCAGCCACATTCTCACACACATTCAAACCTATAACTATACAAAACCTACTAATTACAACTCACTATAACAAATGAAACTTACCTAGCCGGTTCGGCTGTAAATCCTAACTGAAAAACACTAAAGAGAATAAAACTATAAACAAAAACAAGGCTACCGCCAGAACTTAAATATTGGGCGACCTGCCCCTATAAACAAAAAAGGAAAACACACGACAAACCAAAGAAATTTTGTATTTTTTTTTTATATTATAAACTCCACTACACACAATATAATTTCACACAATATAACTTAACTTAACCTAAACTGTCCCTAGCCACTCCCTATTCTAAACTAAGACCCTCAGGGCTGACCTCCGCCTCATGTCCTCAGCATAGTCCGAGGCCAGCCCCACCACCACCGCCGCCGCCCACATCCAGCCCTCGCCCCATGTCCTCCCATGTCCGCATAGTCCTGGACTAGATGCAGGCCCCCCCACACTTAAAAAGTGCCCTCCCCACTCCCTAACCCACCCAACCTAACTAACTAACCCCCACTTACCCTATCCTCAACTTAACATAATATAAATATACATATATACAAACATCATACACAATAACATCACTACAACCCACAAAAAACCAATCCCGAAGGACCAAGTTCGGCCTTTGCAAGCCTTTCAAAACCATACTTTCTTTCAAAACAAAAATCTAGGGTGAGAGTATCAGCCCACCACCAGGAGGAGTACTACTAAACTACGGTACACTAAAAGCAAAGCCCCTCCAGAGGAGAGAGGCCCTACTGGTACCCAGTCTTTCATACTCAAGAGAACGCACCTTCACCAGGTCCCCCAGAATGTTCCTACACACCTCATCCACTGGGAGGACTTTCTGCTTCGTCGAAACTAAACACCGTGCATTCCATGTGTAGAACCTAACCACTATGCTGACTAAAAAACATGTGCACGGGTCCCTTCTTCGCAGGTCTCTGAGCACTCCATAGGCCCACTCCACATAGGAGAAGCTGGCTAGCCTAGGCCAGCCAATGGAAGCTCCCACCCATTTGTACACGGCTGTATTAAAGGGACACTGAAGCAGGAAGTGCTCCATACTTTCCAGTATGGAGCCGCACTCCTCCCGGGGACAACCCCTTTCCTCAGAATTCCTGTACTTCAGATTGTCCCTCACATACAGCCTCCCGTGAAAGCAGCGCCAAGCCAAGTCCCAAAACTTCAAGGGGATCCTTGCAGAATTTAGCAACTGTAACCCCTTGTCTAGATCCCGGCTTGGGCAATCCTTGAGGGCCAGGGGCTTTTGGAAGTGGGACAACAAGACCCTCTCGTCAAGGGACCTCCTTGACAGAGTCCTGATTTCCCCTACCTCCAAACCCCACCGGCGGATTACCTTCAGAATCGGGGTGACATAAGCTGGGAGATATCCATGAGGCGTGCGCAAGTCCTTCACTCGCCCTCCTGTCTCCCATTCCTAGAAGAAAGGCCGAAACCACCCCCGGCAGGAGACTACCCACGGAGAAGCCCTCTCCATCCAGAGGTTTGCCAAATTTGCCTTAACAAAAGTGTTTACAAGAAACACCACGGGGTTGACCATAGATAACCCCCCTAGTCTCCTCGTGCGGTAAGTCACCTCTCTCTTGATCAGGTTCAGTCTATTCCCCCATAAGAGCTGGAAGAACAGACTGTAAACCCGAGTCCAGAGAGGCTCTGGCAAGATACACACACTGCCCAAATAGATTAGCAAAGGCAGCAAGAAAGCTTTGATCAGGTGCACCCTTTCCCTGAGGGTCAAAGACCAGCCCTTCCACTGGTCGACCTTCTGAGCAGCGATCTTAAGCCTGTCGTCCCAATTTTGGGTGGGATAATCCCCATGGCCGAAATGGATGCCTAGGACTTTGGCTGACGACTGGGGCCCTGGGAGGGTGTCCGGGAGATCGAAAGCTGGATCACCCCCTCCCAGCCAGAGACTCTCACACTTATCCCGATTGATCATGGACCCGGATGCCTCCGAGTAGCGATCCACCTCAGACATCACGTACTCCGCCTCCCCTCTCGAGGACACGAAAATGGTGACATCGTCGGCGTACGCTACTGTCCTCAGAGTGGCTTTCGGCACTGCCGGATCCATCCCGACTCCTGCCAACGGTCCACAATTGACCCTCTTAAGAAAGGGATCAATCGCGAACACGTATAAAAGCAGGCTCAAAGGACAACCCTGGCGAACGCCAGACCCAACCGTTCACAAGCGGGAAACTCTCCGCCCCCGCATACAAGATCTTTAACCAATCGACAAACCCCCCCGGCAGGCCATACTTCAGAAGGACCGACCAGAGGTACTCGTGGTTCACCCGATCAAACGCCTTTGCTTGATCTAAGGACAGCATGTACCCCTTCCAGTGGCCTGCCCTACTCTGTTCCACTGCCTCTCGGACACCGAGGACAGCACTAAAAGTGCTGCGGCCTGGAACTGAGCAATGCTGAGCCACCGAAAGAAGTTGAGGCGCGAACTTCACCAGCCTGTTAAACAGTATCTTGGCCAGAATCTTTCTGTCCGTATTGAGAAGTGCTATGGGACGCCAGTTCTCAATACGGCTCGGATCTTTACCCTTTGATAGAAGGATCAGTGCTGACCTCCTCATTGACCGAGGCAGAGTGCCCGAGGATAAACACTCATTGAATACCTCAGTCAAGAGGGGACATAAAGAGTCCTTAAAGGTCTTTATAAAACTCGGATGTTAAGCCATCCGGGCCTGGCGACTTCTTCAGAGCTAACCCTTCCACCGCCAGGATAACTTCCTCCTTTCTGATCTCTTCTACCAAAACGTCAAAAGAGAGGTGAGCTTCTGACTCAGGGGTGATTTCAGCCAGGAAAGCCGACATCTTGTCCTGATCCAGATCCCTCTTCCCCAAGAGGCGCGAGTAAAAGGATCTGACGACTTCCAGGATCCCTGATCTGGACCTGTTCAGAGACCCCGTACCGTCAACCAGTAGTGTTATTAATTTACTCTTCACTGACATCTTTTAGTTTCTGTAGGGGTCAGGCGAGCGGTACCTCCCGAAATCCCTCTCAAAAACTAAAGATGCGTGCCTATCATACTGGCACCTCTTGAGCAAAGATTTCACCCTGGAGATATCCTCACGGCTACCTCCAGTCGAGACCAGATCTTCGAGTTTCCTCCTCAGACTCTGATACAGGCGGTACCTGTCCAGAGACCTGAGGCTCGAGAGCTGGCGGAAGAACTTTGCAGCCCGATCTTTGAATACCTCCCACCACTCTGACTTAGTGTCACAGAGATCCAGCAAGGCTACCTGATTCTGAAGAAAGTCCTCAAAGGATTGTCTCACCTCTGCTTCCTCCAGGACTCCCGCATTCAGCTTCCAGTAACCTCTTCCCATTTGGGGGGATTCTAAAATATTCAAAGAAAACATAATCAGACAGTGGTCGGAGAATTCTACCTCCACAATTCTCAAGGGCGAGAAAGTAGCCTCCTCTTTCAAAAAAAACCTGTCTATTCTAGACCTAATCCTGTCTCCTCTATAATAAGTGAAACCCCCGTGGTCTGGGGAGTGCCTAATGTGGACATCCACCAGACGAGCCTCACTAGCTATACTATTTAACATTATACTGTCATAAGCCAGCCGGTCTCTGGTGCCTCCCCTATCTTGGGACCTCACGATGGTGTTGAAGTCCCCACCAAAGACCACTTGCCGGCTTGTAAAAAGGAAAGGCTTGATCCTCATAAAGAGACATTTCCTGTCCCACTTGGACTGGGGCCCATAGATGTTAATTAGGCGCAGTTCCTGTCCCTTCATGAGGATATCTAAAATCAAACACCTCCCCATTTCCAGCTCAACCACCCGTCGGCATTCTACCGGTACGGTGAAAAGGACCGCCACTCCGCTATACGGCTCAGCCGCAAGAGACCAGAAGGAGGGCCCAGATCTCCACTCCCTCTTTGCTTTGTGTATTTCTGCCAAGTTTGACAGTCTGGTCTCCTGCAAAAATAAAACGTCAGCTTCAACACGGCTGAAAAAAATCAAAGGCTGCGTAGCGAGCCGCATCAGATTTTACGCTGGCGACATTAATGGTCGCCAGCGTGAGCTGAGTGGGTACCGCCATACTTGGTGTTTAAGCTGAACGTCCTCCTTCCTTCCCACCCCTCCTACCCTTCCCGGGGCTATCCTCTAAGGCGGCACGTCCTCTTTTGAGGGAGACGGTGGTGTCCATACCTTCTGTCACTCTTGTGTACCTCCCCTGCCTTTCTTAGTTCCGGGAATCGGGTTTGCCTCCTCTTCTGGGGACCTTACGTCCGCACCAGAGAGGGGCACGGGGCCTCCTGGAGGCTCTCCCACCTTCGCCTCCGGTACCCCACTTCTTACCTCCTCCCCGGATGAAGAGGAGGCGGAGGTCTCATCCAAAGTGAGATACCGGTTGGAGAGTTCAAGAGGGGAGCCAGTTACGCCTTCCTTGGCTACTTTGGTCGGGCTCGTTCTCTTTTTGGAGTACCGCTTCCGTCTGTTGGTATAGGACCCAGTCTCACCACCCTCTGATACGCTTTCGTAGTGCGAAGACTGGGTCCCATCGGCTCGGTCTAGTCTCTCGACCTCCGCACTTAGCTCCCTGTCCCCTAGGGTCTCCGAACTACGGGAGTCAGCCATTTGGGGGGGCAGACATCACCCCATTGTGGCGAGGCTCCTTCTGCTCCCTCTCTGCCTGGCGTCTCTCCCTCCGCCTCTGCCGGGACGGACCGCTCTTGGTCATCACTGACCCCTCAACTCGACTGTCTCCGCCAGCACCCGCCTCAGCCGAAGGGACCTCCTGCGTGAGCTCGGGCCGCATTAACCTCTGAGAGGGGACAACGACTAAATGGGTGTCCGAGCACACCACACAGGTTGCACCTAATCTCCAGCAGATGCAGCAAGGTGACCTGTCCCTCCACACAACGCACACTTCTGCACTTGGCAGCTGGCGCTGAAGTGTGAAGGGCTGCCGCACTTGTGGCAGAGCTTAGGCTGCCCCCTGTAGAAGACGAGAATCCTATCCCGGCCAATGAATGCAGAGGATGGAATGTGGGAAACCGTACTTCCCAGACATTTCAACTTTATATTGAAAGTCCAGGCTCCCGACCTAATGCCAAATTTGTCCAGGTTTTTAGATGGCACACCCTGGACGTCGCCGTACCTGCTAAGCCAGGTCAGAATGTCAACGCAAGAAAGTGATTCGTTACGGGTGAAAACGGTCACTTTCTTGACGTTGTTCTGACGGGATATCGCCTGGGCGAAAAATCCCTTCCAATCCGGTGAGTTCTTCGCCAGCTCATACCCGGACCAGAAAAGCTCTAGGCCCTCCGCCCGGGCAAAGCTGACGTCAAACTCCCTGGAACCATAGGGATGTATCAGGGCGAAGATGTCAGCCACCCTGAAACCCATCCCAAGCAGGAGCTCCACCACCCTTTTTCTTGTAGGGCAGGCATCATTGCTTCTCCACTTGAGACAGACTACATTCCGTCTGGTCCCAGGTCCGGTTGTGGGCAGGGACCAGGTGGTCTCGCCCCCCCTTTCCTCTCGGAAAGCCCGCAGGCCGTGCCTGTCTATCCATAAGGATAGGTCCACTTTCTCACCCTCTACTGTCATTGAACTCTCACCCCTTCTGAGAGCCTCCAGGAGCCGCCGCTGCAAGTCACCAACCGCGACTCCCGGGAATGAGGAAGTCAACGAGGATAGCCCCTCCCCCCCTACGGCCGCAGCCACACTGGCATAACTTCTGCCAGGTGTTACTGCCGCAGGAGGAGCTACCGAACCGGCCCCCCCCACTAAACTAGTACCAGATGCCGCACCGGATCCCTCCGGAGGGCGGACACCAGGAGCCGCAGCCACCGCTTTTTCAGCGACGGTCCGCTGACCCCCAGTATCCTTCCCACCCTTGGGACCCGATGCAGCACCCCTACCAACACCACCACCCAGCTCACATGCACCCTTTCTCCCTGCTGGGACAGCTGGTGCAACAAAAGTCAATTTTTTTTTATTATTTACACATAAATTATTTATACAAACATTTCCATCGCCACCGGCCAAGCCTGGGCACTGATGATCACGCTCCCCCCCTCCCCAGCACTTAATTCTGCGCTAGAGGAGGAGGCAGAGACAGAGGGGGCGTGTCCATTGGCGATGTACATTCCTACATGTTTCTGTGCTATAATACCTCTCTTAGTGGAGGACCGGAGTGCCGCAGACTCATCTTTTCCGGCAACTCCGGCCCCCGATTTTTCAATGCGCAGGCGCTTGTTTATTGCGGCTGCGCAAGGCCGGGCCGGGCACCCCCCCCGGTCACGCCCACGTGCGCGCCGATAGGAGGACGCCTGGACATACCCCCAGACCCACCCCCGGCCGCACCTCCGACCTCGCTCACCGCCATTTCCCCTGAACCCCGCCGCACCGCTCCGCCCATAGACGGGGACTCAGGGCCGTCACCACCCTGTGTGGGAGGGACGGCGACCCCACTACACCGCCCCAGTACCACCCTACATGCCGGAATGGCAGGCAGAGCAGCGGGCAGAGCGGCGAATGGAGCGGCAGGTGGAGCGGCGGGCGGGGCCTCCTGATGCTTCTGCCCACCCCCTCCAACTCCAACAGATAACCGCTGGCCCCTTCTCTCCGCCGGCACCTCCTCCCTGCCTCCGCCAGCAGGGACGGCGTCTGGCGCCATTTTGGATCCTTCCTTCATCTCCCCGCTCCTCCGCTCAGACACCACTACAGATGTCGAGCCGGGGAGTTTGGCGGGATACACGCCTGATGTGGACTTTTCAGCCCCTACCAAGCGTGTATTTGACACATAGACAAAACTTGCTTGTAAGTTAGCAGTGTCCTTTTTATTTTTATTTTTCTTGCCACTTTCATCCAATAAGTCGTCTCCGAAGGCGAAGTTCCGAAAATCCACCTTAGGTGATTCCAACATTCGGATTTCTGTTAATAGTCCGCCGCCATCTTCCTCACTACCCTCCTCCTCCATAGCTGAGGCCTCGTCTGTTGATGGCAAGCGCATCTGTTCAGGCGGAATGCCACTCTCTGATGCTTCTGATGTTTCTATTACCGGAGTCACATGGGTTACAGGGGGGGCTGGTTCGGGCTGCAAGGTCCGGGGGCCTGCCTGGGATGCTAGAGTTTCGGAGTCCTCCAACTCCTCAATCTCGCTCTCTGCACCCCCGCACGGCTCCCCCCTCCTCACAGCCTCCATCTCCCTAAACCGCTCCCCATTCACCAACTTTTCTTTAAAGGGACCACTGCCCTCTAGCAGCTGGTCCTGCCACTTCAAGGAGGCCTCCAAGTCCTCTTTCAAGACCTTAATCCTTGCTGTAAGGAGGGGCCTCTTTGCCCTTGAAGAGATGGTGGACTTAGCCCTTGTGTCTTTTAGTTCTTTTCTTACAGCCCTGAGGTGCCGCCCCAGCTCCTCATACTCTCTCAAGTGAGCAGTAAGGCGAGAGCTGTAGGTGAGGGTACTCTCTCCCTCCCGCCGAGACCCCCAACCTACCTGGGACGACACCTCCTGGCCCTCCGCAGGCTGACTCCTTCCTCCTGGTGTTCCTGGGTCCTCAGCCGTCATCACCGCGTCCTGGTGTATTCACCCCTCTCTTAGCTTCTGTGGAGCTCTTTTCACTCCCTGGGGCTGCAGGGGCTCCACAGACTTCATACCTGCCAGATCTTCCAGGCCCCAGGGAGGCTGATGATGATGATGGAAAAAATGCTGAGGCCGGTAGTTCGCCGGCCTACCCCGGGAAGCAGGATCCTGGGCCTTGCCTGAGCGTGAGCTCATGGCCACAGGACCCTGCCAGCTCCCTAAGGAGAGGCAGGGCCTGGGCTGGGGAGAAAGGTGGAAAGTTCTCCCCACAAGCCTGGTTCCGCCCAGGGGATTCAGATGAAAATAAAATCCCCTGGGCCTTGCTGCTTCTGGTAACCTCAGGAGCTCCACCCGCACACAACCTCCCTCCTTGCTGGCTGGAGCTGCACTGCAATTACTGCGGCTGCTGGCACCAGACTTGCCCTCCTTTTTTTTTTGTATAACTTCTGCCAGGCGCCCCCCCACAGGAGGGGCAGTCGGACCGCCCCCCTCCCCTCCCCCACTATACCAGACTGTACGGTACCAGACCCCACCAGGGGGGCAACACCAGGAGCCCCAGCCACTTGTTCAGCGTCTAAGGACCGAACTCCCGCAGTCGCCCCCCTATTGGGGTCAGGCGCAGCTTCTTTACTCCTCTTAACTGTTTTCTCAATCCTTTCTGCTAAATCCGCCAAAAATGCAGTTACATTGATTTTTCTTGAGGGGGGGATTCCCCCCACTAGCCCCCCCAGGGGCGAGAGGGACCGCAGGGGCACCAGCCAATCCATGGGGACCACCAGCGGCTTGCACAGCCACCACTGGCCCCCCAGCCGACACCCCCCCAGCCCCAGGAGGACCACCTGGCCTCTTTCCCTCTGGGGAGGAAAAAAACCCTCTTTCAGGGGTTCCCACCACCTCCAGAGCTGGAGACTCCAGACACACTGCTGGGCCAGTGACAACAATATTGGCTTCAGCCACATTTATTTCTTTATTTGCCACATTTATTTCTTTATTTGCCTTATTTTTGTTCTTGTTCTGCCCTCCAACTTGGACACTGGTGGTGCCAACAACCCTGTTTGGCACCCCAATGTCCTCTGAGCTGGAGGAAACAGGGGAGGAGGGTAATACCCCCGTCCTAACATACCTCTCCACCGTCCCAGGAGAGAACCCCTGCTTCTTTTCTTTCCTGAGGGCTGCAGCACTGCTGCCCCCAGCCTCTCCGGTCTCTTCAATGATACGTTTACGTTTGGCAGCATTTTTAGCCACTTCTTCCTCAGAGCTGAGAGCGTGCCCGGACACGCCCCCCGCAACGCCCCCAACAACAGGAGCGTCACCAGAGGCCCGCCCAGGCACACCCCCAGCCGCAACACTGCAGGGAGGAGGACCGTGTCCAGGAGCGCACCCGGACACGCCCCCAGCAATAGGAGCATCACCAGAAGCGCGCCCAGACAGGCCTCTGGCCACAATATCACAAGGAGGAGGATCGCGCCCAGGAGCGCACCCAGACACGCCCCCAGCACCATCCACACACTCAGAGACAGCGCCGGGAACGCCCCCAGGCACGCCCCCGGCCGCGCACCCCACCGCAAGCCGACAGCGGGGACCGAGGGAGCACCAACATGGGTGGGAGGAACGGCGATTCCGCCACACCGCTCCAGCGCCACCCTGCACACGGGGGCGGCGGACAGAACCGCTTCTATCATGGGAGCAGGCTCTCACACCAAGCCACTCCCCCCTCCCACAGGGGAGTGACCCACAGTGCCGGAGGCTCCCGAACCCGGGATGTCTCTCGCTGGTGCCGCACCCGACACAGTCCCTGTCAGGTGCGGAACAAACACAAACTTGCTTTCAAATGTTTTTTTTTCCTTTTTTTGTTCTTTTTTTTCCCTTTCCTCCATCCTGCAGGAGTTCATTACCAAAAGCGAAACATTGTAGTTCCACCGGAGACTCTAACAGCCTGATCTCCTCCATGAGACCTCCGCCATCACCACTCTCAAAATCATCCTCAGACAAAGGCAGCACTGCTTGTTCAGCAGGGAAGCTGCTAAAGCCCTCTGGCACTGACAGCTGGGAGTCCAGGGGCGGTGCTGGCGCAGGCTCGGGAAGGGACGACCAGGGAGAGGCGGCCATGCTGGACACAGGTGGCACACTGCCCTCTTCCTCCTCCCTGTTATCGTCACCCTCTTCCCCGCTGCTCTCCCCACACTGCCCCCCCCTCCTCTCCTCTTCCAGAGCTGCAAATCTATCATCATTCAACAGTTTCTCCTTAAAGGGGCCGCTCCTATTTATTAAAGTTTCCTTTTTTTTTTTCAAACAAAGCAACTTCTTTTTTCAGCTCTCTTATCCTCTGGGATACAGGGGGCCGTTTGCTTTTGCCCTCTGCATCCTAAGTTTCTGGTTCAGGATTTTGAGGTGCCGTCCCAGCTCCTTAACTTCCCGGAGGTGAAATGCCACACGGGAGCAGTAGGTGGGGGTGGATTCTCCCTCCCGCCGGTACCCCCAACCTACCTGGGACGACACCTCCTCAGCCTCAGCAGAACGTCCTCTCCTCTATCCAGAGGTTCCAAGGTCTTCAGGGGGGACTCGGCTGCCGCCACTGCGTCCGAATGCTGCAACCCTCTCGCCGTCATCATTCCTGGCCGGTCGCTGCGACCTCTTGCTCCCCTCCAACCCATGCCGGGGAGCAGAGGCACCCTTGCGGGATGTCATGGCCGCAGGACCCTGCCAGCTCCCTAAAGAGAGGCAGGGCCTGGGCTGGGGAGAAAGGTGGAAACTCTCCCCACAAGCCTGGTTCCGCCCAGGGGATTCAGAAGGTAGGAAATCACCCTGGGCCTTGGTGCTCTGCAGGTTCAGGAGCTCCACCCAAGCACGTCCTCCCTCCTTGCTGGTTGGAGCTGGAACTCTTTTTTATTATAAAAATACAAAACGTTACATTAAATACATAAACAGAAACTTAAACAAACAGAAACTTAAACAAAGACAGCATTCCAGCTGCCCCAGCCACACTCTCACACACATTCAAACCTACAAACTACCACATACTACAAACTATACAAATTACAACAAATAAAACTTACCTAGCCGGTTCGGCTGTAATCCTAACCCAAAAACAACTAAAAAAAATAAAGGCTATTTTCGCCAAAAATTAAACCAAAACAAACTTGAACAAAAATAAAACTACTTCGTCATAACGAAAAAACTTGGGCAACTTGCCCCTACAAACAAAAGAAAAATAACAAATATATATATATATTTTTTGTTTTTTTGTTACACAACACAACTTATCCTAACCTAAACTGTCCCTAGCCCCTCCCTATTCTAAACTAAGACCCTCAGGGCTGACCTCCGCATAGTCCGAGGCCAGCCCCACCTCCACCACCCACATCCAGCCCTCGCCCCATGTCCTCCCATGTCCGCGTAGTCCTGGACTGGACTGGTGGGGAGTGTGGCCTCCCCACACTTTAAAAAGTGCCCTCCCCTCTCCCTAACCCACCCAACCTAACTAACTAACCCCCACTTACCCTATCCTCAACATAATATAATAAATATACAATATATACAATATACCACACCTACAATAAACATCACTATAACTCACACATAACCATTCCCGAAGGACCCAGTTCAGCCTTTGCAAGCCTTTCAAATCTAAGGTGAGAGTATCAGCCCACCACCAGGAGGAGTACTACTAGACTACCGTACACTAAAAGCAAAGCCTCTCCAGAGGAGAGAGGCCCTACTGGTACCCAGTCTTTCGTACTCAAGAGAATGCACCTTCACCAGGTCCCCCAGAATGTTCCTACACACCTCATCCACTGGGAGGACTTTCTGCTTCGTTGAAACTAAACACCGTGCGTTCCACGTGTAGTACCTAACCACTATGCTAACTAAAAAACATGTGCACAGGTCCTTTCCACCCAGGTCTCTGAGCACTCCATAGGCCCACTCCGCATAGGAGAAGCTGGCTAGCCTAGGCCAGCCAATGGAAGCCCCTACCCGTTTTTACACCTCTGTATTAAAGGGACACTGAAGCAGGAAGTGCTCCATACTTTCCCGTATGGAGCCGCACTCCTCCCGGGGACAACCCCTTTCATCAGAGTTCCTGTACTTCAGATTGTCCCTTACATACAGCCTCCCGTGAAAGCAGCGCCAAGCCAAGTCCCAAAACTTCAAGGGGATCCTTGCAGAATTTAGCAACTGTAACCCCTTGTCTAGATCCCGGCTTGGGCAATCCTTGAGGGCCAGGGGCTTTTGGAAGTGGGACAACAAGACCCTCTCGTCAAGGGACCTCCTTGACAGAGTCCTGATTTCCCCTACCTCCAAACCCCACCGGCGGATTACCTTCAGAATCGGGGTGACATAAGCCGGAAGATATCCGTGAGGCGTACGCAAGTCCTTCACTTGCCCTCCTGTCTCCCATTCCTGGAAGAAAGGCCGAAACCACCCCCGGCAGGAGACTACCCACGGAGAAGCCCTCTCCATCCAGAGGTTTGCCAGATTTGCTTTAACAAATGTGTTTACAAGAAACACCACGGGGTTGACCATAGATAACCCCCCTAGTCTTCTCGTGCGATAAGTCACCTCCCTCTTGATCAGGTTCAGTCTATTCCCCCATAAGAGTTGGAAGAACAGACTGTAAACCCGAGTCCAGAGAGGCTCTGGCAAGATACACACACTGCCCAAATAGATTAGCAAAGGGAGCAAGAAAGCTTTGATCAGGTGCACCCTTTCCCTGAGGGTCAAAGACCAGCCCTTCCACTGGTCGACCTTCTGAGCGGAGATCTTAAGCCTGTCTTCCCAATTTTGGGTGGGATAATCCCCATGGCCGAAATGGATGCCTAGGACTTTGGCTGACGACTGGGGCCCTGGGAGGGTGTCCGGGAGATCGAAAGCTGGATCACCCCCTCCCAGCCAGAGACTCTCACACTTATCCCGATTGATCATGGACCCGGATGCCTCCGAGTAGCGATCCACCTCAGACATCACGTACTCCGCCTCCCCTCTCGAGGACAAGAAAATGGTGACATCGTCGGCGTACGCTACTGTCCTCAGAGTGGCTTTCGGCACCGCCGGATCCATCCCGACTCCTGCCAGCGGTCCACGATTGACCCTCTTAAGAAAGGGATCAATCGCGAACACGTATAAAAGCGGGCTCAAAGGACAACCCTGGCGAACGCCAGACCCAACCTCAAAAGGGCAGTCAGACCAACCGTTCACAAGCGGGAAACTCTCCGCCCCCGCATACAAGATCTTTAACCAATCGACAAACCCCCCCCGGCAGGCCATACTTCAGAAGGACCGACCAGAGGTACTCGTGGTTCACCCGATCAAACACCTTTGCTTGATCTAAGGACAGCATGTACCCCCTCCAGTGGCCTGCCCTACTCTGTTCCACTGCCTCTCGGACACCGAGGACAGCACTAAAAGTGCTGCGGCCTGGAACCGAGCAATGCTGAGTCACCGAAAGGAGTCGAGGCGCAAATTTCACCAGCCTGTTAAACAGTATCTTGGCCAGAATCTTTCTGTCCGTATTGAGAAGTGCTATGGGACGCCAGTTCTCAATACGGCTCGGATCTTTACCCTTTGATAGAAGGATCAGTGCTGACCTCATTGACTGAGGCAGAGTGCCCGAGGATAGACACTCATTGAATACCTCAGTCAAGAGGGGACATAAAGAGTCCTTAAAGGTCTTATAAAACTCGGATGTTAAGCCATCCGGGCCTGACGACTTCTTCAGAGCTAACCCTTCCACCGCCAGGATAACTTCCTCCTTTCTGATCTCTTCTACCAAAACGTCAAAGGAGAGGTGAGCTTTTGACTCGGGGGTGATTTCAGCCAGGAAAGCCGACATCTTGTCCCGATTCAGATCCCTCTTCCCCAAGAGGCACGAGTAAAAGGATCTGACTACTTCCAGGATCCCTGATCTGGACCTGTTCAGAGACCCCGTACCATCAACCAGTCCTGTTATTAATTTACTCTTCACTGACATCTTACAGTTTCTTTAGGGGTCGGGTGAGCGGTACCTCCCGAAATCCCTTTCAAAAACCAAAGATGTGTGTCTATCATACTGGCACCTCTTGAGCAAAGATTTCACCCTGGAGATATCCTCACGGCTACCTCCAGTCGAGACCAGATCTTCGAGTTTCCTCCTCAGACTCTGATACAGGCGGTACCTGTCCAGAGAACTGAGGCTCGAGAGCTGGCGGAAGAACTTTGCAGCCCGATCTTTGAATACCTCCCACCACTCTGACCTAGGGTCACAGAGATCCAGCAAGGTTACCTGGCTCTGAAGAAAGTCCTCAAAGGATTGTCTCACCTCTGTTTACCCCAGGACTCCCGCATTCAGCTTCCAGTAACCTCTTCCCATTTGGGGGGGACTCTGAAATGTTCAGAGAAAACATAATCAGACAGTGGTTGGAGAATTCTACCTCCACAACCCTTAAGGGCGAGAAAGTAGCCTCCTCCTTCAAAAAAAACCTGTCTATTCTAGACCTAATCCTATCTCCTCTATAGAAAGTGAAACCCCCGTGGTCTGGGGTGTGCCTAATGTGGACATCCACCAGACGAGCCTCACTAGCTATGCTATTTAAAGCTACACTATCATGAGCCAGATGGTCTCTGGTGCCTCCCCTATCTTGGGACCTCACGATGGTGTTAACCACCTCCGGACCGCCTAACGCACATGTGCGTTCCGGAGGTGGCAGCGCTGCGCACAGTCACGCATATACGCGTCATCTCGCGAGACGCGAGATGACGCGAGTATGCGCCCGCGCGTGCGCAGTTCGCGCCGGCATTTCATCGAGAGGTATTTCGTCAGCAACCTGCCAGCCAATGATCGTGGCTGGCAGGTTGCTGATTTTTAAAAAAGCCAATCAAAGTGCCAGATAGCAGATCATATTTGTAAATATGATCTGTTATATGGCTGCCTGCTCCTCTGCTGGTTCTTTTCGTCGGTTGGATCCAGCAGAGGAGCAGGCTTCACAGTGAGTACACCAAACACTACACTATAGCCCCTGATCACCCCCCTGAACCCCAATTAACCCTTTGATCACCCCTTTGATCACCCCTGTCAATCACAAGTGAAAAGAAAAAAGTGATCAGTGCAAACTGTCACTTTTTTTTTTCACTGTTATTGACCGTTAGGTTTTAGGTATAGTTTAGGTCCCTTGGTTAGGTAGTTAGGGATCAGTTAGCGCCCAGCCCACCGCACCGCAGTCCGTTATTCGCTGATTAGCGTATCGCTAATCAGCATTTGTACTTTTATAGTATCTGGAAGTGATCAAAACTGATCACGGTCAGATCTATAATTGTATTAGTGTCACTTTAGTTCGCCCTCCACCCAAAACGCAGTGTTTGTCCCGATCAGGCCTGATCGGTCGCCCACACGTGCGTTCGCCCACACCCGCCCCACCGCAGTGACAAAAAAAAATTTTTTTTTGATCACTGCACATTCACTTTACACGCACTGCGGCGATAAAAAAATCAGTTTTGATATTTTTTATCAACCGCAGCGGCCTCCGGTACTTCGCTAGCCTCCCCTTTGTAAGACAGGCTTGCTTTTTTTTTCTTGGGTAGTCTCAGGGAATACCCCTAAATTTAGTTGCCCACATGTCTAACAGGGGGTATTCCTCTGAAGAGGCCTACAGGCTTCTGACCCAGTCGGATGAGGAGTGGGAACCCTCATCTGATGAATCCAGCGGGTCAGAATACGAACCTGTAGAAAGCAGTGGCTCTCTGACCCAAAGTTCGGACGAGGAGGCTGAGGTCCCTGATACCACCAGGCGTACCCGGCCCCGTGTCGCTAGACCGCAGGTTGCGCAGGATCCGCTTCAAGAGCAGCAGAGTGGGGCTGGTGCTGTCGGATTACGTGGTGAGGCATACACCAGCAGCCCAGCCCTCCCTGGACCTAGTACCAGCACTGCCGTACAACCTGGTGAAGTAGCGAGCACCAGAAGGGCAGTTGAAGCTGGTACGGTGGCACGTGCAGTAGTGACCCCGTCGCAGCCACCGCAAAGACGTGCCCGTAGAGCCCCTAGAATCCCAGAGGTGCTGGCAAACCCTGATTGGCAGTCCCCAACTTCAGCCGCACCTGTAGTTTTCCCTTTCACTGCCCAGTCTGGAGTTCAGGTTGAGACGGCTCAGATCGGTTCGGCCCTGGGATTTTTTGAGCTGTTCTTGACTGCGGAGCTTTTAGACATAGTTGTGGCCGAAACAAACAGGTATGCCACACAATTTATCACCGCTAACCCGGGAAGCTTTTATGCCCAGCCTTTCCGGTGGAAACCAGTCCAAGTTTCCGAACTTAAAACTTTTCTGGGCCTCCTCCTCAACATGGGCCTGACAAAAAAAGCATGAATTGCGGTCATATTGGTCCACGAACCCGATTCATCACATGCCCATGTTCTCTGCTGCCATGTCCAGGGCACGTTTTGAGGCCATCCTGCGGTTCCTGCACTTTAGTGACAACACCGCCTCCCGTCCCAGGGGCCACCCTGCTTTTGACCGGCTCCACAAAATTCGGCCCCTCATAGACCATTTCAACCAGAAATTTGCAGATATTTATACCCCAGAGCAAAACATCTGCATAGACGAGTCCCTGATACATTTTACCGGGCGCCTTGGCTTCAAACAATACATCCCAAGCAAGCGCGCCCGGTATGGGGTCAAATTGTATAAGCTCTGTGAAAGGGCCACAGGCTATACCCACAAATTTCGGGTCTATGAGGGAAAAGATCAGACCCTGGAGCCGGTCGGTTGCCCTGACTACCTGGGGAGCAGTGGGAAGACAGTTTGGGACTTGGTGTCACCCTTATTCGGCAAGGGGTACCATCTTTATGTGGACAATTTTTACACAAGTGTGGCCCTCTTTAGGCATTTGTTTCTAGAACGGATTGGCGCCTGTGGTACCGCGCGAACTAGTCGCGCGGGCTTCCCCCAACGGCTCGTTAGCACCCGTCTTGCAAGGGGGCAGAGGGCCGCACTGTGTAACGAAGAACTGCTCGCGGTGAAATGGAGAGACAAGCGTGACGTTTACATGCTCTCCTCCATTCACGCAGACACGACAATACAAATTGAGCGAGCAACCCGTGTCATTGAAAAGCCCCTCTCAGTCCACGACTATAACCTCCACATGGGAGGGGTCGACTTCAATGACCAGATGTTGTCTCCGTATTTAGTTTCCCGACGCACCAGACGCTGGTATAAGAAGGTGTCTGTATATTTAATTCAATTGGCTCTGTACAATAGTTTTGTTCTCTACAGTAAGGCTGGGAGAACTGGATCCTTCCTCAAATTTCAGGAAGAGATCATCGAGAACCTCCTGTATCCAGGAGGTTCCGTGGCCCCAACCACCAGTGTAGTTAGCCGTCTACACGAGCGACATTTCCCCAATGTCGTTCCTGGTACCTCAACCCAACAGTCACCCCGAAAAAGATGTTGTGTCTGTAGCAGGAGTGGAATAAGGCGTGACACCCGCTATTTCTGTCCTGACTGTCCGGACCACCCTGCCCTATGCTTTGGAGAGTGTTTCCGGAAGTACCACTCACAGGTACACTATTAGCATAGGGATCATCTCACCAGGACAGGCACACAGGGCTATTAGGGCCCATTCACTCACTGCTGCTGCAAACGTCTCCTTTCACATGGGACAAAGTGCATAACGCACTTCGCCACATCTTTGGGCGATTTGCGCTTTGCACATTGACCCATGGGGAAGGAGAGGTTTGTTCTATAAAGGTAAAAAAAAACAAAAAAAAAAAAAAAAACACACCAGTAAGCAAACACGTTAATGTTCAGTTCAAAAAGTTTAAGTTACATGTTCTGTTGCAAAGTTAATAAAATTATTGCGTTGCGGCCTGGTTTTTTCTTTTTTTTTTTTTTTTGTCTTTTTACCTTACAGATGGACCAACCGATCGACCAGCTGCAGCACCGATGTGCATTCTGACAGAAGCATTGCGCTGCTGTCAGATTACACGCAAGTCGGTGTATGCGGCGCTGCAAGACGGGATTTTCTCCTCTGCAGTGACAGATACGTTTGCCGAGGCATACGAGCTGAGGAGGAGGCGGCGTTCCTATGCTTTGGCAAGCACTTTGTATATATATATATATATAAAAAAAAATAAAAAATCCCGGCAATGATTTATTCATCCACATCGATTGATGTGAATGGAGAAATCTGGTTTGCCAGGGCATACGAGCTAAGTGGGTATGGATGTAGGGCGGAGCTCCTATGTCCTGGCAGACGCCTTTCCCCTCCATTTTTTTTTTGTGGCAGAGATTTTTTCATCCACATTGATCGATGCGAATGAAGAAATCTGTGCCGTTCATTTTTTTCTTTCAGCCCAGAGGCTGAACGGAAAAAAAAATCTCATTACCTGTATGCTCAATATAAGGAGAATAGCAGAAACTCCTAATGCTGGCCATACATGTAATGATTGCGGAGACCCTCAAATGCCAGGGCAGTACAAACACCCCACAACTGACCCCATTTTGGAAAGAAGACAACCCAAGGTATTTGCTGAGGGGCATATTGAGTCCATGAAAGATTTAAATTTTTGTCCTAAGTTAGCGGAAAGTGAGACTTTGTGAGAAAAAAAAAAAAATAATCAATTTCCGCTAACTTATGCAAAAAAAAAAAAATTCTATGAACTTGCCAGGCCCCTCATTGGATACCTTGGGGTGTCTTCTTTCCAAAGTGGGGTCACATGTGGGGTATTTATACTGCCCTGGCTTTTTAGGGGCCCTAAAGCGTGAGAAGAAGTCTGGGATCCAAATGTCTAAAAATGCCCTCCTAAAAGGAATTTGGGCCCCTTTGCGCATCTAGGCTGCAAAAAAGTGTCATACATCTGGTATCGCCGTACTCAGGAGAAGTTGGGGAATGTGTTTTGGGGTGTCATTTTACATATACCCATGCTGGGTGAGAAAAATATCTTGGTCAAATGCCAACTTTGTATAAAAAAATGGGAAAAGTTGTCTTTTGCCAAGATATTTCTCTCACCCAGCATGGGTATATGTAAAATGACACCCCAAAACACATTCCCCAACTTCTCCTGAGTACGGCGATACCAGATGTGTGACACTTTTTTGATGCCAAGGTGGGCAAAGGGGCACATATTCCAAAGTGCACCTTTCGGATTTCACCGGTCATTTTTTACAGATTTTGATTGCAAAGTACTTCTCACACATATGGGCCCCTAAATTGCCAGGGCAGTATAACTACGCCACAAGTGACCCCATTTTGGAAAGAAGACACCCCAAGGTATTCCGTGAGGGGCATGGCGAGTTCCTAGAATTTTTTATTTTTTGTCGCAAGTTAGTGGAATATGAGACTTTGTAAGGAAAAAAGAGAAAAAAAAAAAATCAGCATTTTCCGCTAACTTGTGACAAAAAATTAAAAATTCTAGGAACTCGCAGTGCCCCTCACGGAATACCTTGGGATGTCTTCTTTCCAAAATGGGGTCACTTGTGGCGTAGTTATACTGCCCTGGCAATTTAGGGGCCCAAATGTGTAAGAAGTACCTTGCAATCAAAATGTGTAAAAAATGGCCTGCAAAATCTGAAAGGTGCACTTTGGAATATGTGCCCCTTTGCCCACCTTGGCAGCAAAAAAGTGTGACACATCTGGTATCTCCGTACTCAGGAGAAGTTGGGGAATGTGTTTTGGGGTGTCATTTTACATATACCCATGCTGGGTGAGAGAAATATCTTGGCAAAAGACAACTTTTCCCATTTTTTTATACAAAGTTGGCATTTGACCAAGATATTTTTCTCACCCAGCATGGGTATATGTAAAATGACACCCCAAAACACATTCCCCAACTTCTCCTGAGTACGGCGATACCAGATGTGTCACACTTTTTTGCTGCCAAGGTGGGCAAAGGGGCACATATTCCAAAGTGCACCTTTTGGATTTCACCGGTCATCTTTTACACATTTTGATTGCAAAGTTCTTCTCACACATTTGGGCCCCTAAATTGCCAGGGCAGTATAACTACCCCACAAGTGACCCCATTTTGGAAAGAAGACACCCCAAGGTATTCCGTGAGGGGCATGGCGAGTTCCTAGAATTTTTTATTTTTTGTCGCAAGTTAGTGGAATATGAGACTTTGTAAGAAAAAAATAAAAATAAAAAATCATCATCATTTTCCGCTAACTTGTGACAAAAAATAAAAAGTTCTATGAACTCACTATGCCCATCAGCGAATACCTTAGGGTGTCTACTTTCCGAAATGTGGTCATTTGTGGGGGTTTTCTACTGTTTGGGCATTGTAGAACCTCAGGAATCATGATAGGTGCTCAGAAAGTCAGAGCTGTTTCAAAAAGCGGAAATTCCCATTTTTGTACCATAGTTTGTAAATGCTATAACTTTTACCCAAACCATTTTTTTTTTGCCCAAACATTTTTTTTTTATCAAAGACATGTAGAACAATAAATTTGGCGAAAAATTTATATATGGATGTCGTTTTTTTTGCAAAATTTTACAGCTGAAAGTGAAAAATGTCATTTTTTTGCAAAAAAATCGTTACATTTTGATTAATAACAAAAAAAGTAAAAATGCCAGCAGCAATGAAATACCACCAAATGAAAGCTCTATTAGTGAGAAGAAAAGGAGGTAAAATTCATTTGTATGGTAAGTTGCATGACCGAGCGATAAACGGTGAAAGTAGTGTAGTGCCGAAGTGTAAAAAGTGCTCTGGTCATGAAGGGGGTTTCACCTAGCGGGGCTGAAGTGGTTAAAGTCCCCACCAAAGACCACTTGCCGGCTTGTAAAAAGGAAAGGCTTGATCCTCATAAAGAGACATTTCCTGTCCCACTTGGACTGGGGCCCATAGATGTTGATTAGGCGCAGTTCCTGTCCCTTCATGAGGATATCCAAGATCAAACACCTCCCCATTTCCAGCTCAACCACCAGTCGGCATTCTACCAGTACGGTGAAAAGAACCGCCACTCCGCTATACGGCTCAGCCGCAAGAGACCAGAAGGAGGGCCCAGATCTCCACTCCCTCTTCGCCTTATGCATTTCTGTCAAGTTTGACAGTCTGGTCTCCTGCAAAAATAAAACATCAGCTTCATCTCGGCTGAAAAAATCAAAGGCTGTATAGCGAGCCGCATCAGATTTAACGCTGGCGACATTAATGGTCGCCAGTGTCAGCTGAGTGGGTACCGCCATACTTGGTGTTTAAGCTGAATGTCCTCCTTCCTTCCTACCCTTCCTACCCCTCCCGGGGCTATCCTCTAAGGCGGCACGTCCTCTTTTGAGAGAGACGGTGGTGTCCACACCTTCTGTCACCACCGCTCCCTCTTGCGCATTGCCCCTGTCTTTCTCGGTTCCGGGAATCTGGTTTGCCTCCTCTACTGGGGACCTTACGTCCGCACCAGAGAGGGGCACGGGGCCTCCTGGAAGCCCTCCCACCTTCGCCCCTGGTACCCCACCTCTTACCTCCTCCCCGGATGAAGAGGAGGCGGAGATCTCATCCAAAGTAAGAAACCGGTTGGAGAGCCCAAGAGGGGAGCCAGTTACGCCTTCCCTGGCTACTTTGGCCAGGCTCTTTTTCTTTTTTGAGTACCGTTTCCGTCTGTTGGTATAGGACCCAGTCTCACTACCCTCTGCTGCGCTTTCGTAGTGCGAAGACCGGGTCCCATCAGCTCGGTCTAGTCTCTCGATTTCCGCACTTAACTCCCTGTCCCCTAGGGTCTCCGAACTACGGGAGTCGGCCATTTGGGGAGGGGCAGACATCACCCCATTGTGGTGGGGTTCCTTCTGCTCCCTCTCCGCCTGGCGTCTCTCCCTCCGCCTCTGCCGGGACGAACCGCTCTTGGTCTTCACTGACCCCTCAACTCGACTGTCTCCGCCAGCACCCGCCTCAGCCGAAGGGACCTCCCGGCCCACTCCTGCGTGAGCTCGGGCTGCATTGACCTCTGAGAGGGGACAACGACTAAATGGGTGTCCGAGCACACCACACAGGTTGCACCTAATCTCCTTACAAGATGCGGCAAGGTGACCTGTGCCTCCACACAACGCGCACTTCTGCACTTGGCAGCTGGCGCTGAAGTGCGAAGGGCTGCCACACTTGTGACAGAGCTTAGGCTGTCCCCTGTAGAAAACGAGAATCCTATCCCGGCCGATGAAGGCAGAGGATGGAATGTGGGAAACCGTACTTCCCAGACATTTCAACTTCACATTGAAAGTCCAGGCTCCCGACCAAATGCCAAATTCGCCCAGGTTTTTAGATGGTACACCCTGGACGTCACCATACCTGCTTAGCCAGGTCAGAATATCAACGCAAGAAAGTGATTAGTTACGGGTCAAAACGGTCACTTTCTTGACGTTGTTCTGCCGGGTTATCGCCTGGGCGAAAAACCCCTTCCAATCCGGTAAGTTCTTCACCAGCTCATACCCGGACCAGAAAAGCTCTAGGCCCTCCGGCCGGGCAAAGCTGATGTCAAACTCCTTGGATCCATAGGGATGTATCAGGGCGAAGATGTCAGCCACCCTGAAACCCATCCCAAGCAGGAGCTCCACCACCCTTTTCCTTGTAGGGCAGGCATCATTGCTTCTCCACTTGAGACAGACTACATTCCGTCTGGTCCCAGGGCCGGTTGTGGGCAGGGACCAGGTGGTCTCGCCCCCCCTTTCCTCTCGGAAAGCTCTCAGGCCTTGCCTGTCTATCCATAAGGATAGGTCCACTTTCTCACCCTCTACTATCATTGAACTCTCCCCCCTTTTGAGGGCCTCCAGGTGTCGCCGTTGCAAGTCACCAATCGCGACTCCCGGGAATGAGGAAGCCAACGAGGATAGCCCCTCCCCCCATGGCCGCAGCCACACTGGCATAACTTCTGCCAGGTGTTACGGCCGCAGGAGGGGCAACCGAACCGGCCCTCCCCACTACACGAAAACCAGATGCCACACCAGATCCCTCCGGAGGGCGGACACCAGGAGCCGCTGCCACCACTTTTTCAGCGACGGTCCGTTGACCCCCAGCGTCCACCCCACCTTTGGGACCCGATGCGGCACCTCCACCAACATCACTACCCCGCTTACATGCACCCTTTCCATCTGCTGGGACAGCTGGTGCAACAAATGTCACACTATTTACATTATGCACATTACTACCACTTTCACTGCCACTGGCCAAGCCCTCCTCTGCTGCCCTCAAGATCTGGGCATTGGTGATAATATTCCTCTCCTCCCCAGCACTTAATTCAGCGCCGGAGGAGGAGGCGGAAACAGAGGGGGCGCGTCCAGCGGCAATGTACTCCGCCACATATTGTGGTGCAATTATACCCCTTTTGGAGGACCGGGGTACCGCAAACTCCTCCTCTTCAGCTACTCCGACTCCCAGTTCTTTTGCGCACAGGCGCTTGCTTGCCATGCCCGCGAATTCACTTGCGGCACTAGGAGTGCGCCCGGAAGCACAGCCCGGAACCCCCCCGGCCACGCCCACATGCGCACCAACCGGAGGGGCCCCGGACGCGCCCCGGACACACCCCTAGCCGCACTTCCAGCCGCATCATCACAGGTAAGAGGAGTACCGCGCCCAGGAGCGCACCCGGACACGCCCCCGGCACCATCCCCATGTACAGGAACAGCGCCAGGAATGCCCCCGGACACGCCCCCAGCCGTGCCCGCCGCAAGCCGACAGCGGGGACCGAGGGAGCACCAACATGGGTGGGAGGAACGGCGATCCCGTCACACCGCCCCAGCGCCACCCTGCACACCGGGGCGGCGGACAGAACCGCCTCTATTACGGGGGCACGCTCCTGCACCAAGCCACTCCCCCCTCCCACAGGGAAGCGACCCACAGTGCCGGAGGCCTCCGATTGGTTACTATTTACAGTACATACAGTCCGATATGGAACAACACTCGCTAATGCCGCACCTGACATTGACTTTTCAGTCCCTGCCTGGTGCGGTACAAAAACATATTTAATGTCAACTTTTTCTTTTTTCTTTTTCTTTTTTTCCCCGCCACCATCTTCCAATAGTTCATCACCAAACACGAAGCCTTGTAGCTCCATCGGCGACTCCAACATTCGTATCTCCTCCAGGAGCCCTCCGCCACCATCACAGCTGCCCTCGAAATCCTCATCATCGGATGGGGGCAGCCCTGCTTGTTCAGCAGCTATGCAGCTGTACCCCTCCGGCACCGATAGCTGAGGGGTCAGAGGGGGAACTGGTGCAGGTTCAGGCAGGGACGACCGGGGAGTGACATTTATGCCGGATGCAGGCGATTCACCCAGCACTCTGCCCTCCTCCTCCTCCCCGCTATCCCCCTCACACCGCTCCACTCTCCTTTCCTCCATGGCCAAAAACCTGTCCTCATTCAGGATCTTCTCCTGGAAGGGGCCGCTCTCCGAAATCAAAGTGTCGGGTTGTAATAATTCAATTAAGAATTATTAATTATGGTCATAAAAATTATTTAAAAAAATAAAAAATGTTATAACATTTGTCATAAATTCCTAAAATCATGACCTGGTGAATTGTAGACAACCTAATTGATACAATTCACATCTGAGTCCGACTATTTCCTCAGATAAATAAGTTCTTTTTAACGTGAGATGACGTTAATGATAAAACATGTAGTTCTGCATTATACAATAATACACAGGTATTATAAAAATATGCAGATTTATTGGATACAAGGTTATAAACATATATAAGTAAATAAACACAATGATACATGCAAATGAATATATATAGCGTTAATATAAAGCATTACAAGCTTAACAATACATGTGAGCGGAAAGAACTTGTCACATTATAACCAAGCTATTATTAGGTTAGGATATCAAATAGGAACATAATTTATATATTACCACTGTTCAGAGAAAACCTCATGATATCAGGACGGGCATGTCTAATCCGAGATATCAATATGGAATGCTAAATACATTCTGCCCCCTCTAACCAACTACACATCACATGACTTCAGGCATGGGCAAATCCATCCAAGGATATAACTTAGAAGAGATAACTGTATCCTTCCGCCCCATCCTGGACTATTTTCACACATATGACGTTGGTAAGACTATTAAGACAAATAACAGGGATCTAGGATCATTGCTAGATCATATCTTAAATGGGAAGGACTTTGAAATATGTCTTTCCTGTGGTAATCCATCAATTAGCTTGGCGAAGAATGTTCTATATATATATATATATATATATATATATATATATATATATATATATATAAGCAATTATTTAATGCTTTGCTAGATTATGAGTCTTGATTCTTCTGCAGGTAGAATGAAGCCTCACAATATCCTAAAACTACATCTCAATATGGAGATGATCAATTAATTAATGTATTTATTCGCCAATCTAGATGGTATAATTTCACCCACACTATCAAATTAGTCTTAATAAAATGAAATATCATTTTCTGTGTATCTTACCAAGTCCTAGTACAAATCTCACTTCTGCTCCTAGGAAAGCTGGGTGGTCCATCATAGCGCATCTCACCCCATGGCTTTCATCTTGATAGACCCCTCTAGAGAGCTCCACTTCTCTTTCCTCTCTTTCTTGTGAGTCTCTTTTCCCCCCTGTGTATGGTTTATGATCACAAACTTATCAGTTAGACACACCTTCCTAGTTTGGAGCTTTCCAATCATTGTCGGATGGGTGACTATTGATAAGAAATGACATCATAACCTTACCCAGAATGCACTTTTGCTACAGTTGTAATGTCACCTACTCATACCTAGGTGGCACTGCTGTTATAATCTATTTGCATCATAGTATAAAGGAAAAGACAGACATGCAATGTGACAATGCACTGCAATATAAAGTACAAAAATTGCATGGAAATAACAAGTGCTACACTATAAGTGCGAGATACTTGGCAAATTATTTTGTACAAAATTATTTGAGCCCGTCTGCCAAGCGTCAAGGCGTTCTCTGTTAGACGGGTTCCTACGCTAAATTCTACCTGTTAGGTGCCATAACGGCTACCATACACTTCAGGGAGTGTAGGTTCCACGTACCTGCATTGTAACCTACCTGTTGGGTGCCTATGACGGCTACCATCCACTTCAGGGAATGCAGGCTACACAGCAGGCCCACTCCACAACACCACCGGCGCCTAAAAGCCACCAAGGACCGCAGTGAGAGTCCTGGTGCTGTGGCTTCAGTGAGTGAAGTGGAGCAGGCCTGACTATGCACTGACACTAATTAAAATCAGCCAATGGGGCAGACAGGGTGGTCAGAAATGTGAGACTGAAGAGGCAGCCACACCTCAATTATAAACTACAAGGGAAACCAAAAAAGGGGCTCAGTCACATAACAACCGCAGGAGCACATTGCTGGGGCAGGGAAATAACATAAAAGACAGACATGCAATGTGACAATGCACTGCAATATAAAGTACAAAAATTGCATGGAAATAACAAGTGCTACACTATAAGTGCGAGATACTTGGCAAATTATTTTGTACAAAATTATTTGAGCCTGTCTGCCAAGCGTCAAGGCGTTCTCTGTTAGATGGGTTCCTACGCTAAATTCTACCTGTTAGGTGCCATAACGGCTACCATACACTTCAGGGAGTGTAGGTTCCACGTACCTGCATTGTAACCTACCTGTTGGGTGCCATGACGGCTACCATCCACTTTTTATATAGATGATATTATTTTTATTTGGGGTGGAACAAAAGAAAATCTTGAAAATTTTATCAGTGAAATTAATGACAATAAAAATAATCTGAAATTTACTTCCAATTTTGGGAATGAAAAAATTGAATTCTTGGATATTGAAATTGTACGGGTAGAGAATAAATATATGTGTAATACATTTCACAAGCCCACTGCCAAAAATGGATACATTCCCTTCACAAGCTGCCACCTACCAAGGTGGTTAACCAATATTCCTCTCGGGCAGTTTCATAGAATGAAACGAAACTGCACGGAAGAAAACAAGTTTGAAGAGGAGGCCAATGCAATGAAAAATCAATTTAAAGACAAAAATTATCCAGAACCTATCATAAACGACGCATTCGAAAAAGTAAAAAATTTGGATAGGAAGACCTTTTTTGAACCCATACAAAAAACACAAAAACAGGAAGAAAATCTAAACTTTCGGATTATTCTACCATATAATACACAGGCAAGACAGATTGAGCGGATCATAAAGTTACATTGGCATCACCTGCATAATGATAAAATTATAGGGACATTCCTGCCACCTATCCCTAAAATAATATATTCAAAAGCACCAAATCTTGGAATTCAAGTGGCCCCTTCAGTAAAGGAGACATCTAAGAAAGGCCCAACGACAAATTGGCTTCAGCCAAAGGGCTTCTTTAGATGTGGGAAATGTCAAGGATGTAGAAAAACCAAATTCCCAAGAAAAACACTATCAGTAACCTCCACACAAAACTCTCACACAATGACGATTAAACATTTCCTCACCTGCAATTCTAACAATGTTATATACTTGATCCAGTGTCCATGTCGGAAACAATATATTGGCCGAACTAAGCGTACCTTGAAAGTCAGGATAGCGGAACACCTAAACAATATTGTTAAAGGCTATGACAAACATTCACTGTCCAGACATTTCAAGGAAGCACATAACCAAAATCCGATGGGCCTTTCCTTCATGGCACTGGAAAAAGTTGAAAGACATTGGCGGGGAGGTAATCAGATTGAGAGACTGTCAAGGGCAGAATCCAGAAAAATTTATGAATTTGGCAGCTTGTTACCAAAGGGCCTTAATGCAGAACTGGAAATATTTGGCTTCTTGTAAGACTTGGGTGGTCCATGTGGGTGTCGATGTAGAGTTGTATGTCAGGCTGTTTTTCCCAGCACTACAACTCTCCCTCTATCCCACATGTGCCCCCCCTTTCTCTACATCATCCATCAAATTAGAATTAGAAGCATTTGCTTATAGGTGAAATACTACAATGGGACCCAATAATGTGTAGGATTACTAATGAAAATGAAAATATATGCATGAATAAAATACATAGAATCCGCACATAACCCCATATTAGACCCTATTATAGGGAGAAATGATCTTAACCATGAAAGCTGTGAACATTTGATGAAAACTTATATGAAATTTATATTTATATTTTTAGTACGTTTTAACTTTATTTCTGAATGTATTGTAATAGAGTACCTATATGTTTTTAATATTGTGGACATTTATAACAAAAAAATTGCTGAAAAATTATTTATAAATAAGATAGAGATGTATTTTTACAAATAACATGAAAACAAAACATCAAAAAGCAGTTCCTGTAATTGGAACTAACAATATACAATAAACTGCAAATATAGTGAAAAAAACGCATCCATATTGAAAAAAACACATCTTCACAAAAAAAAAACGCATCGAAATCGCAACTAGGCCAGAATCTTACAAAAAAGTAGATCCAGTCCGTCTTTTGGCATACAATACAAATCCAGAACGGATTTTGAGAAACACCTGAAATTGGTATAAAAGACGAGGATTTAGAGGATTGGGGTATGCCACTGAGGAAGGGGACAGCATCTCCCCGAAACGCGTCTGGCGTAGGACCTTGAAAGATACCCCGATCTTAAAGAACTTAAGTGCACTAAGAAGAAAAAGGAACATCTTTAATCCATTTGGACAGATTGGAAAGACGTCATTTACCTGCGCCGAAAAAAGACGTGGTCTCTATACCAAACCAGTTCCTGCTAATCAGCAGTAGAGACACGTGGGACGCGATCAACTCTGCAGCCGGGACGCCGGCGTGCTATGCGGAGGACGAACTTACTCGCAAGCTCCCGCAAACTAACGGCAACGGTAAGCCCACATAGTGGGTAAAAACTTTTCTTGACGCAATATCTAGTACCAACTGAAAAAGAACGATCCACTGTACCATCAAGGACTTTCGCCATAGCGATTTGATCTGGATGCCGTCATTGGAATATTCTAAAGATTAACACTAGAAAGACTGGTTATTTTTGTAGCGAACTCCCTGCGGATACAAAAGGAGACTGTTCACTACTCACAAAGAGTTTCAATCTGAGCAGGAACTTGCTACACATAGTATTCAAAGTACACCAACGACTCCAAATAAGAAATTCAAGTGGCCATATTATGTGTGTAATTATATATGTCATTTTAACCTGTTTATGTACATTTGGACAGATACTATCACATGCAACGGGGACTGAGTGCCTGACCACTTCCATCTAATACAAAACCTCATTCCCAGGACAAATTTGGTCCTGTGACATAAAGTGGGGTTTGTATCAGGTACCAGCCCCAGTTTTCATAAAGCAATATAAGAATTTGATCTGTTTCCAAATTTTTATAGATTTTTACATAGAGTGTATATCCATTTTATATTGGTTCATATATTGTTTGCATTTTATGAAATTATATTAATAAAATACCGTCCTATTTACCTTCATATAGAGTGCCCATCCACATATTTTTTTACTTTTTTCTGTAAAAATTATGTTTGTAATTTACAGAAAAGTCAATACAGTGTCAAGTATCAAACATAGAGAGAAATATTCATAGATTGACCTGAGTCCTAAAATGGGTGTAATAAATGTTATAAACACTTTAAAAAAAATCAGTGTAGAACTGATAAGTAAAAGGTTGATATTTTAGATATATGGAAATATAAACTTTATTATACTGATTGGCAATAATTTAAATTTTTTTGGGGAAAAAAATCTTACTAAAACCACAATCAAAATCCTTTGAAATGTTTAACAGTGAAAGTAGGTGTTTTTTATTTTTTTTTAAAAAGCACAATGAAAAATGAACCAAAGACATTGGTACTGAACATTTGTTTTCAATACCCTTATGAAAAAAACATATATTTATTTAATTTTGATCTAAGAAAAATGTATATGCTAGGGAGCTTATAGATCGGACTCTGGAGCAATTTCATAATTTTATGTTGACGGATGATTCAGGATTTAACATGTTCCAGAGTGATACGCTCAACTAAAAAAGCCCATCATGCCTAGTGCCTACTGTACAAGCCTGTGGGTCCCGTGCTATATTCTAGCGTTGCTACAGTTGTTCAAGTGTATGTTCAGCATTGAGCAACAGTATGTTTTGAAAGAATTAGGTCACAGGACTAATTCAACAGATCAAGTGACCCGGTTAATAATACATTAATGTTTTCTGCTGTGATGCCATGAGCAGTCTTCAAGAAGACAATGCCATCATGCATCTTGTATCAAATGTGAACTAGTGGTTCAGGGAGCATTAGACCTAATTTAAAAACCATATATTTGAGACCTTTACGACAGTATATATATATTTTTTTACCGGGTACTTAACGGTTATTTAATTCCCTTATTCGGAATAGTTATGAATCAGAACTTTGGAGTCTACATTTTACTACAGTGTTAACTGTTAAACATGAAGGTTATTAATCCTGCGTAGGCAACCAGCATGGATCACTTTTTCTACTTTGCACTATAACAAGTCTAGAGTGTAGAATTCTAAAAACATGGTTTGGATTGTTCATATTCATGCATGTGCTGTGTTAATTATGTATTGTCAATATTTATACAAAGAAATATGTATCTAAATAAAAATATTTTAAAAAAGAATCCTGTGTTGTTAGGTTTCATTTACAAAATTAATTTATTTTACTTTATTTTAATTTATTATGTTTTATTTAAAAAAAATTGGATTTGGGGCGCCAGTGTTGTGGTTCACGATGTAGCAAGTTGTGGACCGCATGTGGCCTTCCCTTGTCAAAAGGTCTTGTGCACTAAAAATTGTACTGGACTTATTGATGAACCTAATGAAATTTTTTTTAAATTATTTTTATGTTTTATTTTTTTTTGCTACGGATTAAGGTTCGAACATGGTGTTGTCTGTTGTCCTGGGAGGGATGGCTTGACTTCCGTGTTGACCTATCTACATGGTTGGGTCTGACTGGCGTTATACTCATCCGTGTGACAATCCGGTTTTGTTAATGAAGCCTGAATGACACATGTATATAGGGATAGTTACTTTTATATATTTTTCTAAAATATTGACAATTATGTAATGATAATTTGCACATGCAAAATATATATAGACATGGCTTTAAAAAAAAATAATTTAAAAAAGAACTACTATATAATGTTCCTCACCAGTTTCAGAATTCTTATACTCTGAGTCATGTAATCACATTTTTCGGTCTGTTTGGCGGAAGCAATGCCAGGACATTTACATTTTTGTAATAGGTGTGCTATAAAGGATCCGTGCTGTTTAGTTTTTACAACATGCCCTTACCATTTTGCTTATTTTTTATTTTATTTTTTTAACATTTCTTTATTCAGATGTATGAGGCATACAATACAGTAGGTATACATCGTAAGAGATATACAATCATATTCCATGTTGTCCGCATTCAAATACATCTTTTTGCATTTTATTCTCCCAACCCTAACCACCCACCCTCCCTTCTCCCATCCCAACTTCTGCTACTCATACCGATCTTGCTCGCCTCCTCTCAAATTCAGACTTATGAAAATGTTTAGGAGCCTACACCTACATTTCTAATAAACCAAGAGTACCTTTCAAACTTGCCTCCAAATACCACTTGGTTTGCTGGAATGGGGCTACTAATTCCTTAATTTCTTCTCTCGTCAGGATATGCTCAACCAGTTTTTTCCATTTTTTAAAAAAAATGTGCTACTTCCTTCTCTTTGTTCTTACCTACTTCTAATCTTTCTAAATACAATCTTTTTTTAATGAGACCCAACACTTCCTCTATGGTAGGAATAACTGGCTCCAGCCAATGTCGCAACAAACACTTTTTGACTGCCATAAGAGTAATATGAACACCTGGTTCCGCAACCCCTTTACCCAACGAGACATCCTGGCCCACGGGAATATACTGGAACACACATTGTTGCGGATCTGTTCTCACCTCAATTTCCCAGACCTCTTTAATAAGCGAGACCACATCTTCCCTCAGTGGTCCAAGCTGTTGGCAATTCCACAGCCCATGTAAAAGGTCTGCTTTGGGCAGCGAGCACTTAGGACATTCCCTCAGATAATGTGCTGGGGCATTGGAGTATGAAAGATTGTACGCATATGTCGCTTTATGTAGAATCCTCCATTGGGATTCTCTCCATTGCTCACTGTGAACCGCCCTCCTGATATACTCTAAACCCTCTCTCATTTTAAGAGTCAAATCTTCTACCCCCACATCCCTCTCCCAGTGCGTAAAAACAGATTTTGCCAGGCTCATAAGACTAATGTCTCTCAGATGTCTATATGTATCTGCCAAGGAGATCATAACCCCTCCTCTCCCCAATAGAGCTTCAAACCAGGTCATTCTGTCCACTTCTCCTAAGGAATCCGCTTGGGCTTTACAATACCAGAACAATGACAGACTGTAAAGAGTGTTGCGATAGTACTGTCTTGCTACCCTGCTTGTAATGAACTGTAAGTGTGGGACTTTCTGTTATCCAATATAACTAAACTAATACGTGTGTGTGTGTGTGTGAATGAGTTTAAACAACAAAAGCACATATTTACCCTCCTTGTGTGGGGTGGTGACTACTCCGTCATCATCCTCTTCCTCCTCTTCATCATCCTCCAAAATTGGGGGGGGAGGGACTCTTGGATGGCTGACGGTCCAGCCTCTTCCTCCTTCTGTGGTGGTGCAGGCGCACTTGTGGGCCCTGAGGGTCCTGGCTGCTCCTCCTCCTCCCCCTCAGACGCAGAGACCTCCCATGAATCCCTACTGGAAGGCCTGCACCTGACAGAGGGAAGACGAGCACCTATAATAACAAATTAGACTTATGTAAAAATAATAATCACAAATAATAAATGTAGCGCAGCATTACATTACTTTTGTTTATTTCACCAACACTCAGTAATCATTGTACCTGGACAGTGGGTATCCCGGATCTGGCGGATTCTATGCAGATGCCGCCGCTTGATATCCGACCACTTCTTGAGTACTGCCATTGGGGTGTGTTTCCCACCATGCACCCTTCACAGCTCATCCACAAGGTCTTGAATGATGACCTTCTTATCCGAGTGGGAACGGAGGTCATCATATCCCCTCTCTAACAGGCGCTGCGTGATTAAAAAAGGAATCATTTAATCAAAAACATTTAATAAAACTAATATTATGCAACTTTAACATTAGCAGAAGTGGAGTACGTCAGGCTATTCCAGAAAATTGAACAAGCGGTCGGATCCGTCCTGCCGCTAGTTCACTTATGCCCCCAGAGAGTGGCGTAGCTAGAAATGACTTTGCCACACAGAATTTTTTTTAATGGGGACAACCTACCTACCACAGAAATATTTTCACAAGCCCTTCCTTTCATGCCACCCACATAACTGTGGCTAGTAGGAGATCGCTCTCTCAGACCAGGCCCCGCAGCTGTTTCAGCCGCTTCACACACTGTCTATACTGTCACTGTGTATAATTTAATTGTGTAATACTGTTGAGGGGGCCCTGAAAAAATCTTTTAGTGCTCCTCCTCCAGGATGGGCCCCTTCTGGGTCAAGGCCCCCAAGCAGCCCCTCTAAATACGCCACAGCGACAAGAATGACGATCCGTCAACATTTACTATAATGGTGGCGGCCAGGGGTGTAACTATCGGGGAAGCAGGAGAAGCGTCTGCTTTGCGGCCCTGACCCAGAAGAGGCCCATCCCACAGAAGGAGGGGGAACTAAAAGATTTGGTCAGACCCCCTCGGCAGTATTACACAATGAAATTATGTAACACAGAGACAGTGAAGGAAACGGATGGAACAGCTGCCGGGCCTGCAGCTACACCGCTGGTGGCGAGGGAAAAGTTCCAGCAGCAGCAAGGCAGCATACTGGCGAGAAGCAGTCTAGCTAAAAGCTCTGCATGTTGTAGTTTAATTACAGGGAACCGCTCGCCGTGCGCTGCCTTGATGCCGCAGTAACTGACCACCACCATGTCATCATCACAACCACCAAACCAACAATTATTATTGTTTGAGAGTGAAATTATACAATTTAAGTTAACATAAACGTATAAAATCAAAATTGTATTGAAATTGTATGTGTGTGGGGTATAAGCTATTAGATATTGTCCATCTGAGGAGAGATGTACCTGTCTAGTGACGTGACGGCATAGTATGGGGTGTAAAGCTGGTCCGCCTCCCCGTGGTGCACCCTGGGTAACGCTAAATGAACCAGCAAATATAGAATGTCAAAAATTACGTCTCCTGACCAACAGGACACTTAGACTAGCCATCCGCACACTGCGGCCCTCTAGCTGTGGCAAAAATACAACTCCCATCATTCCATGACAGCCTACAGCTATCATCCTATAGTAGGGCATAATGGGAGTTGTAGTTTAAGAACAACTGGAGGACCGCTGTTTGAATAGACTGCGTGTGTGTGTTTGTGTGTTGGGGTGGGGGGTGGTCAGAGGGGGGTTTTGGTGATATGCAGTGTGGGTATATTGTGTGAGGCAGGCAATTAGATGTACAATGTGCATCTGATCGGCCACATGTATGTATGGAGAGCATATAAATATACAGCAGATGCCAGTGAGATAGCGCTTTGATGGCAGACCAAAAATTTGTCATATCAAAAATGCTTAACTATTATTTTTTTTTTTGTAATACAAATGAAATCAAATGTTATCTAGTATGAGTAGAGGTTAATGATTATCTGAAAAAATATTACCTTTAAATGTCAACAATACTTGTTTCAACCTATCATTTATATCTAATCAAAGTAGGTGCTATGCGAATTTAATTGCCATCCGAAAATAGTTTCCACATCCAAAACATCCGAAAAATTCAATTCAATAAACCTACATAAGAATATTCGTAAGATATGCCAAACAAGCGTGTGCGATAGAATGTACAATTTACTTATACTTACTATGATGAGGGTCTCTTCCTCAGCTTTCTGAAACTTGCTGGCCACCATCTTGCCAATCGCATGCAACACACTGACGCATGATGGAGTCAAGCTGGAACTGGTTACTTCCGGCCGGGAGTAAATCACGCGCATGCGCATGAGCATACAAACATTTCATTGCCGTTTAAGCTGTGTATTTTTACGAATATTCGACGTATTGCTGATATATCAGGTATTAGAATATTCGTAATATTCGTGGTCAATTATGTATGTGAATATCTAGAATATTTGTAAAACACGGATGTAGTGCATTAGTATATTTAAAATCTTTAATTTAATTAAATTTTTACTATTATTGGCTAATGCTATATTGCAATAACATTGTTTTTTATAATATTCATCTGATTTTATATTGCAATACAGCGAATATTCGAAACCGTAAATATAGGAAAGTTGTATTGTATACACTGAACTGAACACTAGAGATTAGAGACATTTAATAAATCGCAACATGCAACTAAATATTTGCATATTTATATGCATTAAATAAAAATTAGCGAATATTCGATTTCGGTGAATATTATATGAATATTATAACGAATATTCGCGAAATATCGCAAAATCGAATATGGCACCTCACGCTCATCACTAGTGGCGACACACATTGCTGCCCATTTCTCCTGATGAAGCCAGAATACTGGTGAAACATGTTGGGGGCAGTTGTAGTTTGCAGTTTTACATTCAGTCTTCCACTCCATTGTGATCCAACTGAGTTCAGTCCGGCTGGACTACATCTCAATAGAGAGAACAATCAAGCTATTCAGTTCCAACACAAGCTCATGGTGTGTACTATAGCTGTAGGGCTATCTGTGGTCTGGCATTAAGCTGGCCGCCTCACGTGTATAAGGGGGTCATTAGCATCCCTCTGACAGTGGGTTGATGTCGCCTGTTCCCCACTGCTTTACACTGCCATACTGACAACAACATTCAGTTGGCAACAGCCCTGCACTAAGTAATACGGTATTGCCCGGCATTACAAGTAATAGGGTGGGAGGTAGTACACCCCTCCACGCCCCGTCATTGCCGTTCAACATCTCAATTCTCTAGTGGAGTGCCGACTGTATTTTTAATATAGTATTTTTTTGGTTTGTAAAATAGTTAATAAAGGTAAATAAAATGAGCACTCACTTAGTAATTCAGATTTGAATATATATAATAATAAAAGTGAAGTATTACATTTCACCTGGGTCAAGATAGGTCATAGTGCCTTCCTAGGCATTTGTAAAATTATTTGTTATTAAACCTTACCCAGGTTAGGTCCTAATCATTATTATTCTAGTGTATTAGGCTCAACGGCCTTTGTTTTTTGAGGACACTCTTCGCTCACCGACCCCTCTCCTTCCTACGTTTTCAGACAGGTGACCACTCTCACATGGCAGGGTTTCTTTCCAATGTACCGTCGTCTCACTTTAATATCACTTTAATATCACGGAAGCAGCACAGGTATTTTCTACTGGCTGCCTCCCTATAAATACCACTGATATACAAGTGGCATTTAAATTTTTTATAAAACTTACAAGCAATATGTCCGTGCCCAGTGGGAAGTTGCAAGCCTAGACACCTACCAACAACAGGGCTTGGTATTCAGGGGCATGAGAGTTAATATTGTGCCTCATTCATACCAAGACGACGCAGCCTTTATTAAAGGCTGGCAGCAACTTCTGACAGAAAACTCACTGCGGATGCAGCAATACCTGTTAGAATACGAGAGGCAGGCACTGACTAGAACATCTAAGCAATTGGAACAAGAAATATCTTAGATTCAGTCCCTCAGGTCAAATCCAGATTTTGTTACGCAGGAATTGCGGTTACAAAAACATATTGAGTCTTTCCAAACTGAAATTAAAGAAAGGAAGCATAATAAATATATCAGAGACAAAAGAGATTTTGACACTGGTCAAATTTACCAACAGAAGTCTAATACCACCAATACTCAGACCATAAAATATAACATCAATAGGTCAAATCCATCACAGTCTGATTTCTCTGAGTCAGACTGGTCTGGATCTGAGAACCGACCCACTAGAAACTTGTTCCCACTACTGGGCGACAATTTTTACCCTCTGCACAGTCTGGTGTTTTTTGTGGTCCATCTTTGACAATGGCCCCTACAGTGACATATTCAGCTCTTCCTCCTTTTTTAGGCCAGGGCCCATCCCTGAGGGACAGGGAGAAGTGGCCCCCTTAGGATAATCAACCTCTCAAATTTTTGGTTGGAAGCTCGTCATTTTAAGGTGCTCAGCAAAGGATTGTCCTTTACACCAACCCCTACCTTTCAATGCTTCAATTGGGTTAAGGACACTAACCTGTTCGCAAGAAAGCTGGCACTTCACAAAACTTTCAACCAGCAATCCAGAGAATTCCAGCGGATGCAGGCCAAAGAAAAACAGGCTCTGACCATCCTTGAATCCCTGGATACATTCGATGACAATGCACAGGATGTAGTCGAGGCACCCCTGTCCTCCCTCAAACCACAATCCAAATACACTCCCCCCTTTTCCCAGTATGGGAATATAGATACTTTTGTCCAATTAGTGACAAGAGATCTCAAAACCCTAAACACTAAGATACCCACCTCACAATTCAACCTTGAGGCGGATGAACAAAAGGCACTTGAAGAACTGAGGGAGAATGATGATCTGGTGATAAAACCCTCGGACAAGGGTGGAAATGTTGTCCTTATGGACAAACCTGACTACAAAAAGATGGTTGAAGAGTTGGTGAAACAAACAGACACGTACCAGCAGCTAGATCACAATTCAACTGATAGATTCCTTAGTGAATTAAAGACTATACTGTCTGCAGCGAAGGATGCTGGACTAATTTCCAAAGACGAATTTCAATTCCTCTTTAAAAAGCATCCGACCATTGCCACTGTTTATGCCATCCCAAAGGTGCATAAACAGAGGCGGCCGGTGCCAGGCAGACCCATAGTATCCGGCAACAACAGCCTAACTGAAAACATCAGCCAGTATGTTGATGAGTTCATAGCGCCATTTGTATCCAGCTTGCCATCCTATATCAAAGACACAAAGGATGTCGTCATCAGGCTCCAGGATGTACAGGTCACTTCACGGACCAAATTGGCTAGCCTCGATGTAGAGGCCCTGTACACTAACATTCGACACGACCTAGGGATTAAGGCAGTGTCTACATTTCTCTCCACTAAGAGCACCCAATTTCATACACATAATGAGTTCTTGTTAACTCTCCTCAAATTTTTTCTCACGCACAATTATTTTCTTTTTGACGGTCATTATTATTTACAGACAGTCGGCACCGCTATGGGTAGTAAATGCGTACCAAATTATGCAAATCTCTTTTTAGGGTGGTGGGAGGACACTATTGTCTTTACACACGATTTTTATTGTTACACTGAGCACATATTATTTTGGGGTAGATACATCGATGATGTACTAATACTTTGGGAAGGCCCCACTGACACTTTTTACCAGTTTGTTTTGGCACTTAATACCAACTGTATTGGTATAAAATTCACTTCTGAGATCCATGACAGTACGATCACTTTTCTGGATCTCAAACTCACACTGGACCCTGATGGCCACATCCCATCTGAGATTCATCGTAAACTCACAGCTACCAATAACCTTTTGCAGTGGAACAGCTACCACCCAAAACCACTCAAAAGGGGAATACCTGTGGGACAATACATAAGAGCCCGCAGGAATTGTTCGGACGATGCTAGTTTTGCAAAAGAGAGCAAGACCCTGTATGACCGTTTTAGATCAAGGGGTTACCCCAAAAAGGTTTTGCATCAAGCCTATGCTAGGGCAAGCAACACTAACCGGACTGAACTGTTAAAAGCTATGCCCAAGGTCCCTGAGGAATATAAGGTCAGATGTATAGGCACCTTTGATGCCAATAACAATCAGGTCTTTCGGATCCTGGAAAAACACTGGCATATTCTGTGGGCAGACAATGATCTAAGGACAGTAATCACACAAAAACCCAGTGTCACCTACCACAGAGGTAGGAATATTAAAGACACTTTGGTCCATAGTTTTTATCGACCTGAACTGCCTAACACCACCTGGCTTACATCGAAAATAGTGGGTACTTACCCTTGTGGAGATTTCATCTTCTGCCCCCTCGTTAAAAGGTGTTGAACATTCACCAATCCTGTGGACGACAAAGAATATCATATAAGACAGTATATTAACTACTTCAACCCCGCTAGCTGAAACACCCTTAATGACCACGCCACTTTTTACACTTCTGCACTACACTACTTTCACCGTTTATTGCTCGGTCATGCAACTTACCACCCAAATGAATTTTACCTCCTTTTCTTCTCACTAATAGAGCTTTCATTTGGTGGTATTTCATTGCTGCTGACATTTTTACTTTTTTTGTTATTAATCGGAATTTAACGATTTTTTTGCAAAAAAATGTAATTTTTCACTTTCAGTTGTAAAATTTTGCAAAAAAAACGACATCTATATATAAATTTTTCCCTAAATTTATTGTTCTACATGTCTTTGATTAAAAAAAAATGTTTGGGTAAAAGTTATAGCGTTTACAAACTATGGTACAAAAATGTGAATTTCCGCTTTTTGAAGCAGCTCTGACTTTCTGAGCACCTGTCATGTTTCCTGATGTTCTACAATGCCCAGACAGTAGAAAAACCCCACAAATGACCCCATTTCGGAAAGTAGACACGCTAAGGTATTCGCTGATGGGCATAGTGAGTTCATAGAACTTTTAATTTTTTGTCACAAGTTAGCGGAAAATGATAATTATTTATTTATTTTTTCTTACAAAGTCTCATATTCCACTAACTTGTGACAAAAAATAAAAACTTCCATGAACTCACTATGCCCATCACAAAATACCTTGGGGTGTCTTCTTTCCAAAATGGGGTCACTTGTGGGGTAGTTATACTGCCCTGGCATTTTAGGGGCCCATATGCGTGAGAAGTAGTTTGCAATCAAAATCTGTAAAAAATGACCGGTGAAATCCGAAAGGTGCACTTTGGAATGTGGGCCCCTTTGCCCACCTAGGCTGCAAAAAAGTGTCACACATCTGGTATCGCCGTACTCAGGAGAAGTTGGGGAATGTGTTTTGGGGTGTCATTTTACATATACCCATGCTGGGTGATATAAATATCTTGGTCAAATGCCAACTTTGTATAAAAAAAATGGGAAAAGTTGTCTTTTGCCAAGATATTTCTCTCACCCAGCATGGGTATATGTAAAATGACACCCCAAAACACATTCCCCAACTTCTCCTGAGTACGGCGATACCACATGTGTGACACTTTTTTGCAGCCAAGGTGGGCAAAGGGGCCCACATTCCAAAGAGCACCTTTCGGATTTCACAGGCCATTTTTTACACATTTTGATTCCAAACTACTTCTCATGCATATGGGGTCCTAAAATGCCAGGGCAGTATAACTACCCCACAAGTGACCCAATTTTGGAAAGAAGACACCCCAAGGTATTTCATGATGGACATAGTGAGTTCATGGAAGTTTTTATTTTTTGTCACAAGTTAGTGGAATATGAGACTTTGTAAGGAAACGAAAAAAAAACATCATAATTTTCCGCTAACTTGTGACAAAAAATAAAACATTTTAGGAACTCGCCTTGCCCCTCACGGAATACCTTGGGGTGTCTTCTTTCCAAAATGGGGTCACTTGTGGGGTAGTTATACTGCCCTGGCATTTTAGGGGCCCATATGCGTGAGAAGTAGTTTGCAATCAAAATCTGTAAAAAATGACCGGTGAAATCCGAAAGGTGCACTTTGGAATGTGGGCCCCTTTGCCCACCTAGGCTGCAAAAAAGTGTCACACATCTGGTATCGCCGTACTCAGGAGAAGTTGGGGAATGTGTTTTGGGGTGTCATTTTACATATACCCATGCTGGGTGAGAGAAATATCTTGGCAAAAGACAACTTTTCCCATTTTTTTTATACAAAGTTGGCATTTGACCAAGATATTTATATCACCCAGCATGGGTATATGTAAAATGACACCCCAAAACACATTCCCCAACATCTCCTGAGTACGGCGATACCACATGTGTGACACTTTTTTGCAGCCTAGATGCGCAAAGGTGCCCAAATTCCTTTTTAGGAGGGCATTTTTAGACATTTGGATCCCAGACTTCTTCTCACGCTTTAGGGCCCCTAAAAATCCAGGGCAGTATAAATACCCCACATGTGACCCCATTTTAGAAAGAAGACACCCCAAGGTATTCGATGAGGGGCCTGGCGAGTTCATAGAAAAAAAAAATTGGGCATAAGTTAGCGGAAATGGATTTTTATTTTTCTCACAAAGTCTCAATTTCTGCTAACTTGGGACAAAACCGTCAATCTTTCATGGACTCAATATGCCCCTCAGCGAATACCTTGGGGTGTCTTTTTTCCAAAATGGGGTCATTTGTGGGGTGTTTGTACTGCCCTGGTATTTGAGGGTCTCCGCAATCATTACATATATGGCCAGCATTATGAGTTTCTGCTTCTCTCCTTATATTGAGCATACAGGTAATGAGATTTTTTTTTTCCGTTCAGCCTCTGGGCTGAAAGAAAAAAATGAACGGCACAGATTTCTTCATTTGCATCGATCAATGTGGATGAAAAAATCTCTGCCCAAAAAAAAAAGGAGGGGAAAGGCGTCTGCCAGGAGGAGCTCCGCCCCCCAACATCCATACCCACTTAGCTCATATGCCCTGGCAAACCCGATTTCTCCATTCACATCAATCGATGTGGATGAATAAATCATTGCTGGGATTTTTATTTTTTTTATAAACAAAGTGTTTGCCAAAGCATATGAACACTGCCTCTTCCTCCTCAGCTCATATGCCTCGGCAAACGTATCTTTTACTGCAGAGGAGAAATCTCGTCTTGCAGCGCCGCATACACCGACTTGCGTGTAATCTGACAGCAGCGCAATGCTTCTGTCAGAATGCACATCAGTGCTGCAGCTAGTCGATCGGTTGGTCCACCTGGAAGGTAAAAAAAACAAAACAAAAAAGAAAAAACCAGGCCGCAACGCAATAAATTTTATTAACTTTATAATAACTTTAGAACAGAACATATAAACTTTATTTAACTTTTGAAACTGAACTTTAACTTTTTTGCTTACTGGTGTTTTTTTTTTGGTTTTTTTTTGTTTTTTACCTCTATAAAAAAACTCTCCTTCCCCATTGGGCAATGTGCAAAGCGCAAATTGCCCAAAGATGTGGCGAAGTGCATTATGCACTTTGTCCCAGGTGAAAGGGGAGGTTTGCAGCAGCTGTGTGTGAATGGGCCCTAATAGTCCTGTGTGCCTGTTCTCTGAGATGCAATCCCTATGCTAAGTGTACCTGTGTGTGGTACTTCCGGAAACATCTCCAAAGCATAGGGCAGGGTGGTCAGGGCAGTCAGGACAGAAATAGCGGGTGTCACGCCTTATTCCACTCCTGCTACAGACACAACATTTTTTTCGGGGGGACGGTTGGGTTGAGGTACCAGGAACGACATTGGGGAAATGTCCCTCGTGTAGACGGCTAACTACACTGGTGGATGGGGCCACGGAACAGGAGGTTCTCGATGATCTCTTCCTGAAATTTGAGGAAGGATCCTGTTCTCCCAGCCTTACTGTAGAGAACAAAACTATTATACAGAGCCAATTGAATCAAATATACAGACAGCTTCTTATACCAGCGTCTGGTGCGTCAGGAAACTAAATACGGAGACAACATCTGGTCATTGAAGTCCACCCCTCCCATGTGAAGGTTATAGTCGTGGACTGAGAGGGGCTTTTCAATGACACGGGTTGCTCGCTCAATTTGGATTGTCGTATCTGCGTGAATGGAGGAGAGCATGTAAACGTCACGCTTGTCTCTCCATTTCACCGCGAGCAGTTCTTAGTTACACAAGGCAGCCCTCTCCCCCTTGCAAGACAGGTGGTAACGAGCTGTTGGGGGAAGCCCGTGCAACGCCACAGCAGCCAATCTGTTCTAGAAACAAATGCCTGAAGAGGGCCACACTTGTGTAGAAATTGTCCACATAAAGATGGTACCCCTTGCCAAATAAGGGTGACACCAAGTCCCAGACTGTCTTCCCACTGCTCCCCAGGTAGTCAGGGCAACCCACCGGCTCCAGGGTCTGATCTTTTCCCTCATAGATCCGAAATTTGTGGGTATAGCCTGTGGCCCTTTCACAGAGCTTATACAATTTGACCCCATACCGTATATATAAGGGACTCGTCTACGCAGATGTTTTGCTCAGGGGTATACAAATCTGCACATTTCTGGTTGAAGTGGTCTATGAGGGGCCGAATTTTGTGGAGCCGGTCAAAAGCTGGGTGGCCTTTGGGACGGGAGGTGGTGTTGTCGCTAAAGTGCAGGAAACGCAGGATGGCCTCAAAACGTGCCCTGGACATAGCAGCAGAGAACATGGGCATGTGATGAATTGGGTTCGTGGACCAATATGACCGCAATTCATGCTTTTTGGTTAGACCCATGTTGAGGAGAAGGGCCAGAAAAATTTTAATTTCGGAAACTTGGACTGGTTTCCACCGGAAAGGCTGGGCATAATAGCTTCAACTCTCCTTCTGGTGCTCGCCACTTCACCATGTTGTACGGCAGTGCTGGTACTAGGTCCAGGGAGGGCTGCGCTGCTGGTGTATGCCTCACCACGTCATGCGACAGCGCCAGCCCAACTCTGCTGCCCTTGAAGCAGATCTTGCACAACCTGTGGTCTAGCGACACGGGGCCGGGTACGCCTGGTGGTATCAGGGACCTCAACCTCCTCATCCGAACTTTGGGTCAGACTTGCCACTGCTCTCTACAGGTTCATATTCTGACCCGCTAGATTCATCAGATGAGGGTTCCCATTCCTCATCCGACTGGGTCAGAAGCCTGTAGGCCTCTTCAGAAGAATACCCCCTGTTTGACATTTGGGCTACTAAATTTAGGGGTATTCCCTGAGACTACCCAAGAAAAAAAGCAAGCCTGTCTTACAAATGGGAGGCTAGCGAAGTACCGGAGGCCGCTGCGGTTGATAAAAAATATCAAAACTGATTTTTTTATTACCGTAGCGCGTGTGAAGTGATTGTGCAGTGATCAAAAAAATATATATTTTTGTCACTGAGGCGGGGCAGGCGTGGGTGAACGCACGTGTGGGCGACCGATCAGGCCTGATCGGGCAAACACTGTGTTTTGGGTGGAGGGCGAGGTAAGGTGACACTAATACTATTATAGATCTGACTGTGATTAGTTTTGATCACTTACAGATACTATAAAAGCGATACGCTAATCAGCGAATAAGTGACTGCGGTGCGGTGGGCTGGGCGCTAACTGATCGCTAAACTACCTAACCAAGGGGCCTAAACTATTCCTCAAACCTAACAGTCAATACCAGTGGAAAAAAAAAGTGACAGTTTACACTGATCACTTTTTTCACTTTCACTAGTGATTGACAGGGGCAAGAAGGGGTGATCAAAGGGTTAATTGGGGTGCAGGGGGGTGATCTGGGGCTATGTGTGGTGTTTGGTGCTACTCACTGTGAAGCCTGCTCCTCTGCTGGAACCAACCGACCAAAAGGACCAGCAGAGGAGCAGGGAAGCCATTTAACACATCATATTTACTAATATGATGTGTTATCTGGCTTCTGATTCGTTTTTTTAAAAATCGCCAGCCTGCCAGCCACGATCATTGGCTGGCAGGCTGGTGACGTGACCCCCCTCTAACTTTTGCCGGCCCGCGATGCGCATGCGCGGGCCTGCTAAGCGCGTCATCTCGCATCTCGCGAGATGACGCGTATATGCGTGACTCTGCACAGCGCTGCCGCCTCCGGAAAGCGATTCAGCGTTAGGCGGTCCGGAGGCGGTTAACTGCAAGACCAAAGGCATTGTCTATGCTGTACAATGCACGTGCCCTACGATCTATGTTGGCAAAACATCTCAGGAGTTTAGGAGGAGAATTTCACAACATATAAGTAGCATTAACACCAAGGCGGACACGTCAATTTCCAGACATGTCAGGGCCCATCATGGCGGAGACCATAAGGGGCTTAAATTCTGGGGTATCTGTAAGAAAACCCTAGGTGTCAGAAAGGGGGACCTGGATGCTATCCTGTTACAGGAAGAAACCAGGTGGATCTATAGGCTAGATAGCCTCAGCCCTAAAGGGCTTAATGAAGGGTTTGCCTTCACATCCTTTCTTTAAAAGTGAAGGAGTAGGAATACTTTATGTCGGTTTTCAAGAATTCAAAAATAATAATAATTAATAAATATTGGCATTTCTTACATCACATGATCGGTATTTTACTGTACCTTAAAATATTTAGTGTCCCACAATGACTGTGTGGATCACTACAGCACTTACTCTGAGGGTACGTGTAACTCTATAGTGATGCACTGTATCTTTAAGAACAATGATCTGTACTGGCTGGCGACCTTCTGATATTATCGGACCTAATCTGCCAGTGTAGGACTGTAGATGAAATCCAGGGGCAGCCGTTCCTGTGCTGCACAGAAGTCTGAACCCCCCTTAAGGCACTTTTAGTGTCTATTTAACAATTGACATAAACTGAAATATCTTATTCTTTTTCTTGTGCTCCAATTGCTATGTATGTTGTGGATAAAACCCACCAGCACCTCAAATGCTCATCACGCACCGATGTCACACTGCGCCTGCACAGCTTGAGCAATATTGAGCTGTTGTTTCTAAGTTCAGGCGCAGGTCTCATCTGCACAGTGTCCTAGCTGCTCTGTCCCAGGTCTAGACGCAGCACTTATTTGTACAGCTCTCCAGCCACTCACCCCTATGTCCAGGTGCAGCTTCCATCAGCGCAGCCTCTCTGCTGCCGACTCTGGGGGTCCATTCACACGTCCGTGATTTGGGTCCGCAGTCGTTCCGCGATTTGCGGACCCGTTCACTTTCAATGGGGCTGGAACAGGATGCAAGTCCACATTTCCTGGATCCGCATCCGCATTTTCGGGATCCGCGGTTCCGTTCCTAAAAGGAATGGAACACGTCCTGATTTTGTCCGCGGACCAGAGGAGGCTTTTTCTATTATAGTGTCTGTGATGTGCGGTCTGCAGGTTGCGGATCGCGCATTGCAAGTGTCAGTGCTTTGCGGATCCGCGGGACACTTACGGACGTATGAGTGGACCCTAAGTGTCAGCGTAGCTCCTATCGGCGCAGGGTCCGGACATCAGTTTAAGTCCGTGCGCACCTAAATGTAGCGCAGCGCATGCGCACTGGAATCACTCTGGGCCGTTTGGCCTAAGTGTCTGCGCAACTCCGTTTGCGCAGCGCGGACTTGATTACGTATGTAGGAGGCGACAAGCATCAAGGTTTGACCCACCCTGTGGGTGTGTGCTAACTAAGGCAATAGGTCAAATCAGTTAGTTGCTGCCAATCTTACTGGACGAAGGTCCTGTCAATCATTAAACAGTGCATTTAACCCTCCAAACTTGTGGCGACACCCATTGCTGCCCATTTCTCCTGATGAAGCCAGAATACTGGTGAAACATGTTGGGGGCAGTTGTAGTTTGCAGTTTTAGATTCAGTCTTCCACTCCATTGTGATCCAACTGTGCTGTCAAGTCTAGAACTTACCTCCTCATAGAAACTGATTAAATTTGTTTGACATGATCGATCCCTCACAAAGCCATGCTGATATGGCGTTATTTGCTTATTTCTGTTGAGATGCTCTAATATAACATCTCTCAGAAAACCTTCAAACAGTTTACCCACAACAGATGTTAAACTTACCGGCCTATAGTTTCCAGGCTCTGTTTTTGGACCCTTTTTGAATATTGGCACCACATTTGCCATGCGCCAATCCTGTGGGACATTCCCTGTCAGTATAGAGTCTGCAAATATCAGAAATAAGGGTCTGGCTATGACATTACTTATTCCCTTAGGATACGGGGGTGTATGCCATCTGGTCCTGGCGATTTGTCTATTTTAATCTTTTTAAGTCGCTGTTGAACTTCTTCCTGGGTCAGACATGGCACTTTTAATGGGGAATTTATTTCAACATTCGGCATGTCATCTGACAGTTTATTTTCCTCAGTTAATACATTGGAGAAAAAAATATTTAGCAGCTTTGCTTTCTCCTCGTCGCTCTCTGCGACTCCCCCCTCATTACTCTTTAACGGGCCGACACCTTCAGATTTATACTTTTTAACATTTATATAATTGAAGAACATTTTAGGGTTAGTTTTACTCTCTTTGGCAATTAATCTCTCAGTCTCTAGTTTGGCCGCTTTTATTTGTTTTTTACATGTTCTATTTTTTTCCTTATAGTTATAATTTATTTTATTTTCAAAAAGGGAGTAAAAAATGTACAATGTATCCAATCAATATCATATCACTAAATACAGTACCATGCAATACATCGTATTCTCATCATATATCAAGTCCCCCAGCTATCGGACTTTAGAAAGGCTGCCGCGGATCTTCAAGGGAGATTTTTGTCTCGAGGTTATCCATCCCAGTTACTCAGGGAAGCTTACCAACACTCTTTGAGTCGAAATAGGGATTCGCTACTTTCTCCCAAATTAAATCCCCAAGGGATGGAAAGTATGAGAATCATTGGTACTTTTGACAATACTCACAATCAAGTACGTGATGTGTTGTCAGAACACTGGGACATTTTGAGATCTGACTCGGACATTGGTCATCTTATCCCGGACAAACCAGCGATTACCTTCCGTCGTAGCCAGAACCTGCGTGATATCTTGGTCCACAGTATGTACCAGGGTCCGAGACAACACACCTGGTTACATAATCCCGTTTCGGGAACCTTTCCCTGTGGCTCTTGCAATTTCTGTGGCTACATCAATAAGAACAAAACATTCTCTGGCTATACATCTGACAGAACGTTCTTCATTAGACCATTTGTGAATTGCAAAACAACCGGTGTGGTCTATCTAATGACGTGTATATGTAGCTTGAAATATGTCGGTAAAACGATACGCGAACTAAGACGACGCATTGGTGAACATGTATCTGACATTAATAAATGTCAGGACACACCTATCGCCCGCCATGTGGTTGAATGCCACAGTGGTAATGCGTCTGTCATTAAATTTCAGGGTATTGATGTTGTGAAGCGGACATTACGTGGAGGTGATTAGGACCGCATCCTCCTACAAAAGGAGGCGCGATGGACTTTTAGGCTAGGTACCATCAAGCCTAATGGTCTTAATGATGCCATCTCCTATGTTCCATTTATTTAATGGTATCATAGTACCTCCCTCTCTCTGTCACTAGTTTATATACATCTAATTTAGCTGGATAAAAATTGCCTACCTTCAGGGTTTTCCGATTTTGCTCTTATAATACTGTTGCCTGTCATTTAATATACCGCTGATGTTTCCCTGATACTTTGTTATTGTTCAGTGCCGTTGCGCTGACCCCCTGAACACATCCATGTTCTTCCATAGCCGTCAGCTGACCAGCCCAGTATGGTTGTATCATCTGGTGGATTGGTTGCCGGTTGGAGGCGTGTTCTTAGGGGGCGTGGTGTGTCTCTTTAAATCACGGCGTCTACCTGGCCGCTCGCGGCCATTACAGAGCCGAGACTATGTTTACATCAAACAGTACACCGTCTCTCACACTAGGTCTCGGTGCATCTTGTTAATTACACTGTGTAGCCAGCCGATCTCAAACCTGTGTCATCGGCGTTAGGCAGGCTAGGTGTAGGTGCTACTTGGCTCCTGATGACGTGCATATATTAACTGCACAGAAACGCGTAGAGCCGTAGCTCTCAGGCCAGCTGGTTGTTGGAGTGTTACTACCAGCATCAGCAAGGGTCTATGTGGTTCACTCACCTATGGTGGTGAGAGTTTAAGAGTCGGCATAGTGCACGGCCGCTCCTATTACTCACCGCCGCTGCTCAGTGACTTGCAGGTCATTGGTCAGTTCAGTGTTTGCGGTGGGTGTTAATCCCTGTGATTTATGTGGGATCTCCACACATTGTCAACTCTCACAGGGTTTATACACACCGCATCTATCTCCGCCAGCACTATAATTTAATAGGCTACAATTTGCCTTCTGGAACACTATCCTTGTACCAGTGCGGTGGATTTTAGATTATTAGTCTGTCTATCCCTCACATGATTATTATAACAAGTCCTCATATTGGGTAGTGATATCTTCCTTGTATGAGGCTTGTTATACTAGGATAGATGGTTTTGGTCCTAATTGATTCATATAGGTTTCACTCCCCTCCTACATGAGCACAATAAATATTTATTATTTTGCTCCATTTTAAGCGTCCTTTTGATTATATATATTTGCATTTGTCATCAATTAGGGACGTGTACCTGTGAGATATTTATATAATTTGTAGTGTATATTTTATAGAGCCCCAGTGTTTAACTATTATTTTGGCCAAGGTTATGCCCCAAAGCCAGAGTAATTGCTCAATTTTATTTTTATTTGTCTCTGGGAGGGTGCCCAAGATCACAAAGTCAATACACACTTAGTATTTCAGGGGGGAACTATTCTGTAATTTCCGAAATATTTTAATCCAGTACTCTTTTATGCCCGGGCATTCCCACAGCAAGTGTTTATATTCACCTCTGTCTTTATTACATGTATAGCAGTTCTGTTCTCTGTCTTTATAGATATTATGCAGAAAGGCTGGTGTATAATGGAGGCGATGTATAATTTTTAGAAGAATCCATGCATGGGCCGGGGAGACCGTGGACCTTTTAATATTTTTATAAACGATGTTCCATGTAATGGGTTCCACGATCTGCAGGTCCCTTTCCCATTTGCCTTCAGCTCTAAATGTGATCTGATTAGTGTATTCGTGTTTTAACTTAGCATAAATGTGAGATACAGCAGAAGTGTTTAACGTCATATCATAACAGAAGTCTAAGAAAGAATTCTGTGCAATATCTAAATAATTCTTATTTTCCGTATAGTGTATGGCGTGTCGTAATTGTGCATATCTAAATTTATCAATAAGTGTTACTGAAATATCCGGAAGAATTTCATTTAAGGGCTTAATCCCTTATCAAAAACTTGTGAAATTAAATGTATCCCCTGTTTTTCCCAATATCTAACATCACCCATTTGCTTAATTTGTGGTAAGTGTGCATTCCCCCACAAGGGGGTGTACTGAACCGCTTGGGATGCTCCGACCATGCGTCGAACTTGTTGCCAAATGTACTCAAGCATTCTTCTGAACGGGTTTATTATTGTTTTCTTCTCAGAAGGGCCCTTCTCAAGGATAGAGAAGACATCCTCCCAAGGTCCACAGTTCTCCCCAAAAACAAGCCGTATACATTTATTCTTTCGATTCCTCACACACCATCTCAACTGTGCAGCCAAATAGTATCCTTTTAAAAAGGGGGCGGAAATACCACCCTCTTCTTTATAAAGATACTGTATTTTGATTCTAACTCGTTTGCGCCCCCATATTAATTCATTAAAAAGGGTCTCCAGTTTATTAAAGAACTTATCTTCTATCATTATTGGACTTGCATTAAATACATATAATAACATTGGTAATAGTGTCATTTTAATAAGCGCTATACGATTAATTTGTGACAGAGGTAGCCTTAACCATGTTCTAATTTTTCCCTTAACCTTGTCTATTATTGGGAGTATATTCAATTTCTCATAATGTTCCAACTTGGTCCCTATACGGATACCCAAATATAGTAGCGATTCTGCTGGAGTCAGCACGCTCACCCGATAGTTATAACCCGGTGGAACAGGACGTCTCAATGGGAGGAATTTAGATTTTTCCCAGTTTATCTCATATCCAGATAAAGATCCAAATTCATCTATACTTTCCATAACCCTAGGTAAATTCCTATGCCCCTCCCCCCAAAATAGTAGAGCGTCGTCCGCATAGAGACTTATTTTATCGGCCTCTCCCTCACATCCGAAGCCCTGTATTTCCTTATCTGCTCTAATTTGGCATGCCATTGGCTCCAAAAACAGCGAAAAAAGTAAAGGGGAGAGGGGACATCCCTGACGTGTTCCCCGGGTCAATGAAAAGTGGGAGGAATACTCCCCGTTGACTCGTACCCTGGAAACCGGATTTCGATAGAGAATCTGAACCCATCTAGAGAAATATTCTCCCATCCTCACTCGTGACATCACTCACCCTGTCAAACGCCTTAGAGGCGTCAAGAGACAGGATGGAGCAGTCCTCCCCCCTCCCCATCTGAATATTCAGAAAGGCCCTTCTTACATTATCCTGAATGTTCCTTTTAGGAATGAACCCAGTTTGATCCTCCTGGACAACTTTATGGATAACGGCCTTCAATCTATTGGCCAACAATTTTGCAAGGATTTTATAGTCTGTATTCAACAGAGCGATGGGGCGGTAAGACGCAACTGACAACGGGTCCTTCCCCTTTTTTAGAAACAGTGTGATGGTTGCTTCCATCCATGAAGGGGGTAGGGAACCCAGTATCCATGATTGGTTTAATACCTCCAACATTTGGGGAAGGATAATTCCCTCATGTTTTCGGTATATTTCAAATGGGAAGTCGTCCGCCCCTGGGGACGTATTACCCTTAATGGCTTTTAACGTATTCTGTAACTCGCTCAATTGAATCGGTCTATTCAGCCAATCTATATCTTGTTGGTCGAATTTAGGGATATTAATATTGTCTAGATATTCATCTATTTTTCCTCCCTGATCAATAGGTCCGGCCTGATATAACATGGAGAAATATCGAGTGAATTCCCCTAGGATATCATCAAGGTCTCTTAAAATGTTTCCCACCTCTGTCCTAATTCCATTAATGTTATTACTGCCCCTTTGATTTTTTACTATTGTGGATAATACTCTACTTGGTTTACCGAATTCACTGAAGGTCCTTACCCCAAGAAGAACAATTTATTCTGTGCTTTTTTATATAGATATTGCTTATAATCCTCCTGCACTTTTTTTAATTGATATTGTTTTTCAGGGGTATTGATCTGCACAATCTCACCCATTATCCGATTAATCATACCTTCTATTTCTTTTTGAGTTTGTGCAAAGAGGCTTTTCTGTTTCCTAATTTGATATGAGTATAAACCGCGCAGGTATGCCTTACCTACGTTGGACCGTGCACCCACACTCAGGCTGCTGCTCCCGCTGGACTTTTCTTATATATATATATATATATATATATATATATTACAAGCCATATAAATGTCTAAACATATTATATAAAGGTTGATTTGTATCATCTCAATCAAGATTGAATAGCAGGACAAAGCTGAACAATTAAAAGGACAAGTTCGGCCTAGTTCACACAATCATTTTTTTTCCGTTGTTCTGTTCTGTCCTTCTGCACCTGCAAAAATATATAGCATGCACTCTCTTTTTGTGGAACGGAGGGATCGTTTACCCATTTAAGTGAATGGGGCCACGACACCCTATGGGCAGCCAACTAGTAGGTGCCCGGCTATACTGGGACGCAATTTGCGCTCCACAACACGGGCGTGGTCTTTTTTTTTTTACTGTACATCATTTTGTGTTATTCATACTGTGAAAATTTCTGGTACATAAGACATAGTACAGTAAAGAATGTTGAGATGAATGATGAAGGTAAAATAATTTATTAGATATAAACATTTGCTTTCAACAAATAACAATATTTGGCAATTTATGAAATTGACTTTGTAAGCATCAATACAACAATATTTCAAACAGAAAATGTTAAATCATAATAAAAAACTATTTTAACAGTATAGTTTTTATTATTCAAATGCCATAAACTCTAGTGGACTATCGCTATGTAGTTTGAAACCCATGTACTCTACATCTGGGTCAGGAAACGAATTGCGAACGCTATTCACAACACAGGATGGAATTGGTCGACGGTTGCCTTTGCCCAAATAGCCATGAATCCATGCAGTGAACGCACGATAAGCTGATTTTCTTTTCAATCTGGAAATGTGTTTATAAAAAAAACTATATTAATCAAAATAAAATAGCAACTTACAAAAAAAATTAAACCTCATTAAAATAGTTCATAGAGCTTTCTCATTTTTGATTATGGTTTCCTGCATAGAGTTCCTTATTCGGTGCTCTATCACCCTAAAATTTTCAACCAATTATCAAAATCCAGTTTTTTCTAATTATAATACTGGTCAGTAATCTTAGTGGTTCATTCATAAATATATATACGACAACATTGGTTATTATTTCCTTATTGGCATGCTGGCCAAAAAGGATCCATCATGACACCCGATAACATTCAATGGGTATGGATCCGTTTTTTTTCGTTCAATCTGTTACTCAATTCATTTATTTTGTTATAGATACCAAATGACGGAATTGTAAGTTAGAAAGAATAAGGATCATCCAATCCAGTGTGCCCTCAGGCTGTTAAAAAGATACTACTGCCAGATTGAGAAAACTACTTCAAGCTAACTGCCTATATAACTGCATGGTGTAAAATTACTTTTTACTATTGGAAGTTAGGATACTTGAAATGTTAAAGAGCACTACTGGTACATGAATCCTGTCCCTGTTGAGACTAACATTCACATACCAAGACCTGGTACTGAACGCCGTTTTAAAAATATCTTGAATGCATAAAGGGAGGGGTTAATTACGAGAATTGCAGACCTATCTGAGATTGGGTGCCGGGAATGTAGGTTAAATGTTTACTCATTGCAACCTCAATCGAACCTTCCTCCATCCCCTATAGGTGGCAATGGTCACAGGATGGCCTTCAGACCACCCACCATCCACACACCCAAATTACAGGTTGGCAGCGTAAATTCCAATAGGAGTCCATAGAGTAATAAGCCAACATGTAATAAGAGTGCAGAGTAAAGTGGTTCATGAGGTCACATAATGTTTTGATAATAGGTCGAGGCTGAGTGGCACAGAGATAATACGAGGACGTTTGGGCTTTTAGGAACAAGAGGCTTAGAATTGGTATGAATTATATTTTGAATGTTATATTATTGTTAAGAAGAAAATAACTATTTAACTAAAATAATTGAATTATTCTCAGTATTTGTTTTTATTGTTTTCTTTAAAAAAAAATTCTAATGGAATTATTAAAAAAAGGTATATGCTTAGCTACGATTAACAAGATTCAGACTATATGAAAATAAAATAAAGACCAGAAAGAATAAATACATGAAAAAATATACTCCCCTGCTGACATTCTTTTCCGGCGGTGTATCTAGAACTTGTCCAATTGTCCTTAGAACAATATTGACAGTGTCATCGCTCTGACAGAAAATGTTGAAAAATGTGTGTTCTATTATGCATCTGAAATCGCCCATGTATGATTCGGCATTGGCGATTTCTTTACAACATATCAACTCTAAATGTGTTGGCCTCAATGTACAATTAGAACAGGTACACCAATTTAACTGTTCAATTCTATTTTCAGTCTGCTCGAGTCTAAAAAGTCTGTAGTGAGAATTTTGGGACAATAATGGATTCATCTAAAACATTCTGTCTCTGAAGAACCTGAAGCCTATTTGAGCCTCATTTCTTCTAATAAGCTCACCATCTAAAAAAAATAAAAAATATTATAAATAAAATGTATATATACAAATAATCCATAATTTGAAGGAACGCATAGTACAAATTGTATTTGAGTACTTTGTAAAATAACTAATTCAGTAGGACCATGATAATAATTATAACTTGTTCAATAAATAAAAAAATTTATAGTAACAACTGACACAGTAAAATAATTTCACTACCGCTACAACATTACTTTATTAAATTTTTATTATATATATAAATTATACGATACCAAAAAAGTCCAGCCCTGCTGGATTCTATCTAATTAGAAATGTTTATTAAAATTACATCAACACTGCTTTATTATCGGTATATATCTAAACGTATATAATTCGAGTGGGCAGAACACAAGACTACAACTGGACTAATTAATACCATTCTGTTTATACAGTGGCCATTTTTTTATTATTAAATTTTTTATTCAAGACTAGATTTCACTGGACCTCGCTCAATAGTTTTTTTCATTAAAATGATGCCCTAAACTCCAGCTCTACCAGCATGTAACGGTATTCTAGATGAAGTTCAATTGTCCCTCTATCTTTTGGAAAGTTTGCTTAGCTACACTTATTCTTAATGCTTATCTAATCAGATTATTTTCAAGAGCGTCTTTTCAAATGTCAAATAATACCTTACGATTAAGATAAACACACTATTTGCATTTAATATATTTTTTACATCGTCAGACAGAAAAGTATTGTGGATTAGTATTCAAACTTGATTAATTCATTGATCCAACAATAGCTCATTATCTGATTCTGCATTGTTATCATTAACAGACGGATTTTCAATGTTTTCCGAAGACAGTGTTTGGTCTACAGCATAATCATCGTCATTTTCCTTTATTTCAAATAGTTCCTAGGAAAATAAAACAAAATTCATCTTTAGACAATGTCTAAACAATCCGCACAATAGTGAGGGTTGCACGATAGTAAAGGTATATCATTGAAAAATGATATAATCAAAAATTAATATATACGCTTATTAAAAATTAAATCTACTAAAATCTACTGTGAACAGGTAAAAACATGCTAACATTATACTTTAAATTTGCTTTGCTTACTGCCAAGTCTAAACTGTCATCGTGGACATAGCACGCCAACAGATCATAATTAGTATCCACTTGTATTGACCCATTGTCAGTGCTAATTTTACATTCAAAATCAACTTCTCTAAAATTAATTTCTGAACAAACCTGTAATTATAATAATAAATCTTTTAGTGAAGATACTCAATTAAATCATTATAGAAACTTTTTTTTTATTTCATAGGTGCTCAAATATTTTGCAACATCAAAAGCCATCTTGACACTCTACTTGTGCTAAACTTAGTAAATATTGGGGAAGGAAGGATGGCCAGACGGTGGCCTGAGACTAACAGGCTATAGTGGCTTAAGACTAAATCTCAAATTTGATTGATATTACTTTGGAGAAGCGGTTGCAGCATGGTGCATGACGCAGTGCAGCACTGTTGACTAATATATAAAAAAAATTCTCAACATGGGTGAAATAAATTATTGCGCAACAAATGTCAGCGTGTAGGACTATACTAATGATGAAATAATATAAAGAAAAAATAGAGCGACTTACAGAATCAGGTGGTGCTACGTTGGCCGATTCCATCCCCTCAAAGTCAGACATTATTTTGATATAAATCTCTTTGTAAGCCTACATTTTATAAAGTTGATAAAAAAATAAATAAAATCATATTAACTTAGAAAAATCACATTTTCGATTTTTCATTATCAAAATTTGTAACTTAGCAAACTGCGGGGATGCATGTCCACGATAATCATTAGTGCAGGTGAATTTTGTGTATAGTGGGGATGCATGTCCGTGATACCCAGAAGCGCAGGTGATTGTGTATAGCGGGGATGCATGTCCACGATAACCCGTAGTGCAGGTGACTGTTTGTGTATAGCGGGGATGCATGTTCGCGATAACCAGTAGTGCAGGTGACTGCGAATCGTGTGGATGCATATCCGCGATAACCAGGAGTGCAGGTGACTGTGTATAGCGGGGATGCATGTTCGCGATAACCAGTAGTGCAGGTGACTATTTTTGTATCGCGGGTATGCGAGTGCATACGAATGTGTTTATGTGTATATATATATATATATATATATATATATATACACACACTCACCTAAAAAATTATTAGGAACACCATACTAATATGGTGTTGACCCCCTTTTGCCTTCAGAACTGCCTTCATTCTACGTGGCATTGATTCAACAAGGTGCTGATAGCATTCTTTAGAAATGTTGGCCCATATTGATAGGATAGCATCTTGCAGTTGATGGAGATTTGAGGGATGCACATCCAGGGCACAAAGCTCCCGTTCCACCACATCCCAAAGATGCTCTATTGGGTTGAGATCTGGTGACTGTGGGGGCCATTTTAGTACAGTGAACTCATTGTCATGTTCAAGAAACCAATTTGAAATGATTCGAGCTTTGTGACATGGTGCATTATCCTGCTGGAAGTAGCCATCAGAGGATGGGCACATGGTGGTCATGAAGGGATGAACATGGTCAGAAACGATGCTCAGGTAGCCCGTGGCATTTAAACGATGGCCAATTGGCACTAAGGGGCCTAAAGTGTGCCCAGAAAACATCCCCCACACCATTACACCACCACCACCAGCCTGCACAGTGGTAACAAGGCATGATGGATACATGTTCTCATTCTGTTTACACCAAATTCGGACTCTATTTGAATGTCTCAACAGAAATCAAGACTCATAAGACCAGGCAACATTTTTCCAGTCTTCAACAGTCCAATTTTGGTGAGCTTGTGCAAATTGTAGCCTTTTTCCTATTTGTAGTGGAGATGAGTGGTACCCGGTGGGGTCTGCTGTTGTAACCCATCCGCCTCAAGGTTGTACGTGTTGTGGCTTCACAAATGCTTTGCTGCATACCTCAGTTGTAATGAGTGGTTATTTCAGTCAACGTTGCTCTTCTATCACCTTGAATCAGTCGGCCCATTCTCCTCTGACCTCTAGCATTAACAAGGCATTTTCGACCCACAGGACTGCCGCATACTGGATGTTTTTCCCTTTTCACACCATTCTTTGTAAACCCTAGAAATGGTTGTGCGTGAAAATCCCAGTAACTGAGCAGATTGTGAAATACTCAGACCGGCCCGTCTGGCACCAACAACCATGCCACGCTCAAAATTGCTTAAATCACCTTTCTTTACCATTCTGACATTCAGTTTGGAGTTCAGGAGATTGTCTTGACCAGGACCACAACCCGACATGCATCGAAGCCACTGCCATGTGATTGGTTGACTAGATAATCACATTAATGAGAAATAGAACAGGTGTTCCTAATAATTCTTTAGGTGAGTGTATATATATATATATATAACGATAATTCAGGGCAGCACTCCTGGTAATAGAGGATCGGGTGCCAGCGATGAAACCACCTAACCAAGGTGTATAATAGAAAAATAGAAAGCACCGCAGCACATCCGTTGGTGCTTTCTATTTTAATATATATATATATGTATAGTGCCCCAATTGTGGTGTGTGTGTGTATATGTATATATATATATATATACTGCCTTATAATTATTATGGCCATGCATGGGCGTAACTATAGGGGAATCAGGGGAAGCGGCTGCTTTGTGGCCCTGACCCAGAAGGGGGCCCATCCAGGAGGAGGAAGACGGAAATAATTTGTAAGGGCCCCCTCAACAGTATTACACAATGAAATTATATACAGTGACAGTACAGACAATGTAGAAAATGGATGGAAAAGCTGCCGGGCCTCAACTGAGAGAGCGACCTTTACTAGCCACAAAAATGGGGGCGGCATGAATGGAAGTGCTTGCGAAAATAATACTGGGGGAGAAGGGGCCCCATTCAAACATTTGATGTGGGGCAAGATAATTTCTCGCTACGCCACTGTGGCCATGATGTGAAAAAATAAATAAATAACAAGATATAAATATATATATACACACACACAGCATTATCTATAGTGTCCCCATAGTGGTGTGTGTTTATACATATATATGCTTGAGAAAGACTGCAATGAGCAGTTTAAACGTTGCACAGGGGAAATAAAGCGGGTCATTTCACTTTTTATCCTGGAGTGCTGCCTCTCCTTTGAGAGATCTATATATATATAATTACTATGCCCATGATGAACTGAATATAATAATATGTATTGATAGAATATATAATATAATTTTTACCCTTGGTGCTGTGTTTATACATATTTATTGTTGATTATATACATTTGCTGGCCATATATATGTGCCAAAATCTTTTCAACTGGCACTATCATTATTTTTCCCATGTTATAATATATAAATATTTATTTGAATAGTCTCCCCATTGTGTCCATTAGATTGATATATTTCTCTTTGTAGCTTGGCCAGTATTGCACTTTTAATTCGATATACAGTACAGACCAAAAGTTTGGACACCTTCTCATTCAAAGAGTTTTCTTTATTTTCATGACTATGAAAATTGTAGATTCACATTGAAGGCATCAAAACTATTAACACATGTGGAATTATATACATAAAAAAGTGTGAATCAACTGAAAATATGTCATATTCTAGGTTCTTCAAAGTAGCCACCTTTTGCTTTGATTACTGCTTTGCACACTCTTGGCATTCTCTTGATGAGCTTCAAGAGGTAGTCACCTGAAATGGTTTTCACTTCACAGGTGTGCCCTGTCAGGTTTAATAAGTGGGATTTCTTGCCTTATAAATGGGGTTGGGACCATCAGTTGCGTTGTGGAGAAGTCAGGTGGATACACAGCTGATAGTCCTACTGAATAGACTGTTAGAATTTGTATTATGGCAAGAAAAAAGCAGCTAAGTAAAGACAAATGAGTGGCCTTCATACTTTAAGAAATGGGAAAACTTGGAAAGTGTCCCCAAGTGCAGTCACAAAAACCATCAAGCGCTACAAAGAAACTGGCTCACATGCGGACCGCCCCAGGAAAGGAAGACCAAGAGTCACATCTGCTGCGGAGGATAAATTCATCCGAGTCACCAGCCTCAGAAATCGCAGGTTAACAGCAGCTCAGATTAGAGAGCAGGTCAATGCCACCCAGAGTTCTAGCAGCAGACACATCTCTAGAACAACTGTTAAGAGGAGACTGTGTGAATCAGGCCTTCATGGTAGAATATCTGCTAGGAAACCACTGCTAAGGACAGGCACAAGCAGAAGAGACTTGTTTGGGCTAAAGAACACAAGGAATGGACATTAGACCAGTGGAAATCTGTCTTTGGTCTGATGAGTCCAAATTTGAGATCTTTGGTTCCAACCACCGTGTCTTTGTGTGACACAGAAAAGGTGAACGGATGGACTCTACATGCCTAGTTCCCACCGTGAAGCATGGAGGAGGAGGTGTGATGGTGTGGGGGTGCTTTGCTGGTGACACTGTTGGGTATTTATTAAAAATTGAAGGCATACTGAACCAGCATGGCTACCACAGCATCTTGCAGCGGCATGCTACTCCATCCAGTTTGCGTTTAGTTGGACCATCATTTATTTTTCAACAGGACAATGACCCCAAACACACCTCCAGGCTGTGTAAGGGCTATTTGACCATGAAGGAGAGTGATGGGGTGCCGCGCCTAATGACCTGGCCTTCACAGTCACCGGACCTGAACCCAATCGAGATGGTTTGGGGTGAGATAGACCGGAGAGTGAAGGCAAAAGGGCCAACAAGTCTGGGAACTCCTTCAAGACTGTTGGAAGACCATTTCAGGTGACTACCTCTTGAAGCTCATCAAGAGAATGGCAAGAGTGTGCAAAGCAGTAATCAAAGCAAAAGGTGGCTACTTTGAAGAACCTAGAATATGACATATTTTCAGTTGTTTCACACGTTTTTGTTATGTAGTTAATTCCACATGTGTTAATTCATAGTTTTGATGCCTTCAATGTGAATCTACAATTTTCATAGTCATGAAAATAAAGAAAACTCTTTGAATGAGAAGGTGTGTCCAAACTTTTGGTTTGTACTGTATATATAAAGTCTAATTATTCTGCCGTCCTGTTTTTTGCTTATAATATACCTAATATACCTTATTGAATTGAATAAGATCTGAAGGGAGCGTCTGAAGAAATGCAGCCTGCGCGATCCGAACCTCCAAACAGCTTTGAACCCGACTGTAGGAGGTTGAATGGCTGTAATCGGGCAGTCAAGTCAGGTTCTAGCAAAGTGCGCACTTCACATAAAGAGGCCACTGCCAGGAGTCCGCACGGGCGCATCAGGTGATACCTAGTGCACACGCGCGGGATCTGGCTCAGGAGAGCGGATGTTAGAGAGGCGGCGATGACTGAGGTAGGCGGCTCTAATGAAAAGGAGGGTGGCGATTTAAATTCAGAAGGCGGAGCTGGGAACCGAAAGGAGATGGCTGAAGCCGGGCGCATTGCATCGTGAGACAGTCCCCTTGGACACAATTGTGACGTGAGTGACAGGTTATATAAACCTTTTATTATGATTATAGAGCCACAGGCGCATTTGATAAGGTCAATTTAGGATTCTGTGTATTAGTACCGACCTCGCCATATGTTTAGGTTATAGGCCTAATTTCTGATTCTGACAGAATCCCTTTAACTGGATCAAATTGCATGTTCCGCAGTATAACAGGATCTGAGAATTGTGCCAAAATCCTAAAAATTGACATTATTGCTTTGTTGCTGTGCCAGAAAACGCTATCTAGTGCGCACCAGCACTCCAGGGGTTAATTCACCATATTCACAAAATGGTGCTGCTTCTTTATGTCCAGAAGCGGGAAAAGACAAGAACGCCCTCTCAAGAGCACGTAAATGCCAAATACGCCCCCCTAGAAGCGGGAACTCTAAAGCCTGCCCACCAAGAACCTTGCATTGTGAGTCAAGGGAGGAAAAACTCCTCCCTCTGGGCTGCACCCTCACTATCTTAACCACCTCCGGACCGCCTAACGCAGATCTGCGGTCCGGAGGTGGCGGCCCTGCGCAGAGTCCCGCATATATGCGTCATCTCGCGAGGGCCGGGATTTCCTATGAACGCGCTCACAGAGGAGCGCACGCTCACAGGAACGGAAGGTAAGCGAGTTGATCTCCAGCATGCCAGCGGCGATCGCTCGCTGGCAGGCTGGAGATCCGAATTTTTTAACCCCTAACAGGTATATTAGACGCTGTTTTCATAACAGCGTCTAATATACCTCCTACCTGGTCCTCCCTTTTGTTAGGATCGACCACCAGAGGACTCAGGTAGGTCAGTACAGTCGCACCAAACACCACACTACACTACACCCCCCCCCCCGGTCACTTATTAACCCCTTATAAACCCCTGATCACCCATGATCACCCATAACCCCTACCCCCTTTCATTGATCACCGCCCTGTCATTGATCACCCCCCTGTCAGGCTCCGTTTCAGACGTCCGTATGATTTTTACGGATCCACGGATACATGGATCGGATCCGCAAAACGCATACGGCCCTCTAAATGGAGCCTTACAGGGTGGTGATCAATGACAGGCGGGTGATCACCCATATACACTCCCTGATCACCCCCTGTCATTGATCACCCCCCTGTAAGGCTCCATTCAGACTTCCGCATGATTTTTACGGATCCATGGATACATGGATCGGATCCGCAAAACGCATCCGGACGTCTAAATGGAGCCTTACAGGGGGGTGATCAATGACAGGCGGGTGATCACCCATATACACTCCCTGATCACCCCCTGTCATTGATCACCCCCCTGTCATTGATCACCCCCCTGTAAGGCTCCATTCAGACGTCCGCATGATTTTTACGGATCCATGGATACATGGATCGGATCCGCAAAACACATGCGGACGTCTGAATGGAGCCTTACAGGGGGTGATCAATGTAAGGTCCCCAGTAGAGGAGGCAAACCAGAATCCCGGAACCGAGAAAGACAGGGGCGGTACGCAAGAGGGAGCGGTGGTGACAGACGGAATGGACACCACCGTCTCTCTCAAAAGAGGACGTGCCGGCTTAGAGGAAAGCCCCCGGGAGGGGTAGGAAGGGTGGGAAGGAAGGAGGACATTCAGCTTAAACACCAAGTATGGCGGTACCCACTCAGCTGACGCTGGCGTTAAATCTGATGCGGCTCGCTATACAGCCTTTGATTTTTTCAGCCGTGTTGAAGCTGATGTTTTATTTTTGCAGGAGACCAGACTGTCAAACTTGGCAGAAGTACATAAGGCGAAGAGGGAGTGGAGATCTGGGCCCTCCTTCTGGTCTCTTGCGGCTGAGCCGTATAGCGGAGTGGCGGTTCTTTTCACCGTACCGGTAGAATGCCGACGGGTGGTTGAGCTGGAAATGGGGAGGTGTTTGATCTTGGATATCCTCATGAAGGGACAGGAACTGCGCCTAATCAACATCTATGGGCCCCAGTCCAAGTGGGGCAGGAAATGTCTCTTTATTAGGATCAAGCCTTTCCTTTTTACAAGCCGGCAAGTGGTCTTTGGTGGGGACTTTAACACCATCGTGAGGTCCCAAGATAGGGGAGGCACCAGAGACCGGCTGGCTTGTGATAGTGTAGCTTTAAATAGCATAGCTAGTGAGGCTCGTCTGGTGGATGTCCACATTAGGCACACCCCAGACCACGGGGGTTTCAATTTCTATAGAGGAGATAGGATCAGGTCTAGAATAGATAGGTTTTTTTTGAAGGAGGAGGCTACTTTCTCGCCCTTGAGAGTTGTGGAGGTAGAATTCTCTGACCACTGTCTGATTATGTTTTCTCTGAATATTTCAGAGTCCCCCCAAATGGGAAGAGGTTACTGGAAGCTGAATGCGGGAGTCCTGAAGGAAGCAGAGGTGAGACAATCCTTTGAGGACTTTCTTCAGAGTCAGGTAACCTTGCTGGATCTCTGTGACACTAAGTCAGAGTGGTGGGAGGTATTCAAAGACCGGGCTGCAAAGTTCTTCCGCCAGCTCTCGAGCCTCAGGTCCCTGGACAGGTACCGCCTGTATCAGGGTCTGAGGAGGAAACTCGAAGATCTGGTCTCGACTGGAGGTAGGCGCGAGGATATCTCCAGGGTGAAATCTTTGCTCAAGAGGTGCCAGTATGATAGACACACATCTTTAGTTTTTGAGAGGGACTTCGGGAGGTACCGCTCGCCCGACCCCTACAGAAACTGTAAGATGTCAGTGAAGAGTAAGTTAATAACAGGACTGGTCGATGGTACGGGGTCTCTGAACAGGTCCAGATCAGGGATCCTGGAAGTCGTCAGATCCTTTTACTCGTGCCTCTTGGGGAAGAGGGATCTGGATCGGGACAGGATGTCGGCTTTCCTGGCTGAAATCGCCCCTGAGTCAGAGGCTCACCTCTCTTTTGACGGTTTGGTAGAAGAGATCAGGAAGGAGGAAGTTATCCTGGCGGTGGAAGGGTTAGCTCTGAAGAAGTCGCCAGGCCCGGATGGCTTAACATCCGAGTTTTATAAGACCTTTAAGGACTCTTTATGTCCCCTCTTGACTGAGGTATTCAATGAGTGTCTATCCTCGGGCACTCTGCCTCAGTCAATGAGGAGGTCAGCGCTGATCCTTCTATCAAAGGGTAAAGATCCGAGCCATATTGAGAACTGGCGTCCCATAGCACTTCTCAATACGGACAGAAAGATTCTGGCCAAGATACTGTTTAACAGGCTGGTGAAATTCGCGCCTCAACTTCTTTCGGTGGCTCAGCATTGCTCGGTTCCAGGCCGCAGCACTTTTAGTGCTGTCCTCGGTGTCCGAGAGGCAGTGGAACAGAGTAGAGCAGGCCACTGGAGGGGGTACATGCTGTCCTTAGATCAAGCAAAGGCGTTTGATCGGGTGAACCACGAGTACCTCTGGTCAGTCCTTCTGAAGTATGGCCTGCCGGGGGGGTTTGTCGGTTGGTTAAAGATCTTGTATGCGGGGGCGGAGAGTTTCCCGCTTTTGAACGGTTGGTCTGGCTGCCCTTTTGAGGTTGGGTCTGGCGTTCGCCAGGGTTGTCCTTTGAGCCCGCTTTTATACGTGTTCGCGATTGATCCCTTTCTTAAGAGGGTCAATCGTGGACCGTTGGCGGGAGTCGGGATGGATCGGGCGGCGCCGGAAGCCATTATGAGGACAGTAGCGTACGCCGACGATGTCACCATTTTCGTGTCCTCGAGAGGGGAGGCGGAATACGTGATGTCTTAGGTGGATGGCTACTCGGAGGTATCCGGGTCCATGATCAATCGAGATAAGTGTGAGAGTCTCTGGCTGGGAGGGGGTGATCCAGCTTTCGATCTCCCGGACACCCTCCCAGGGCCCCAGTCGTCAGCCAAAGTCCTAGGCATCCATTTCGGCCATGGGGATTATCCCACCCAAAATTGGGACGACAGGCTTAAGATCGCCGCTCAGAAGGTCGACCAGTGGAAGGGCTGGTCTTTGACCCTCAGGGAAAGGGTGCACCTGATCAAAGCTTTCTTGCTCCCTTTGCTGATCTATTTGGGCAGTGTGTGTATCTTACCAGAGCCTCTCTGGACTCGGGTTTACAGTCTGTTCTTCCAGCTCTTATGGGGGAATAGACTGAACCTGATCAAGAGGGAGGTGACTTACCGCACGTGGAGACTAGGGGGGTTATCTATGGTCAACCCCGTGGTGTTTCTTGTAAACACATTTGTTAAAGTGAATCTGGCGAACCTCTGGATGGAGAGGGCTTCTCCGTGGGTAGTCTACTGCCGGGGGTGGTTTCGGCCTTTCTTCCAGGAATGGTAGACAGGAGGGCGAGTGAAGGACTTGCGTACGCCTCACGGATATCTTCCGGCTTATGTCACCCCGATTCTGAAGGTAATCCGCCGGTGGGGTTTGGAGGTAGGGGAATACAGGACTCTGTCAAGGAGGTCCCTTGACGAGAGGGTCTTGTTGTCCCACTTTCAGAAGCCCCTGGCCCTCCAGGATTGCCCAAGCCGGGATCTAGACAAGGGGTTACAGTTGCTAAATTCTGCAAGGATCCCCTCGAAGTTTTGGGACTTGGCTTGGCGCTGCTTTCACGGGAGGCTGTATGTAAGGGACAATCTGAAGTACAGGAACTCTGATGAAAGGGGTTGTCCCCGGGAGGAGTGCGGCTCCATACTGGAAAGTATGGAGCACTTCCTGCTTCAGTGTCCCTTTAATACAGAGGTGTACAAACGGGTGGGAGCTTCCATTGGCTGGCCTAGGCTAGCCAGCTTCTCCTATGCGGAGTGGGCCTATGGAGTGCTCAGAGACCTGGGTGGAAGGGACCTGTGCACATGTTTTTTAGTTAGCATAGTGGTTAGGTACTACACGTGGAATGCACGGTGTTTAGTTTCAACGAAGCAGAAAGTCCTCCCAGTGGATGAGGTGTGTAGGAACATTCTGGGGGACCTGGTGAAGGTGCGTTTCTCTTGAGTACGAAAGACTGGGTACCAGTAGGGCCTCTCTCCTCTGGAGAGGCTTTGCTTTTAGTGTACGGTAGTCTAGTAGTACTCCTCCTGGTGGTGGGCTGATACTCTCACCTTAGATTTGAAAGGCTTGCAAAGGCTGAACTGGGTCCTTCGGGAATGGTCATGTGTGAGTTATAGTGAGGTTTATTGTGTGTGATATATTGTGTATATGTTATATTATGTTGAGAAAAATTTTTGCAATTCGAATATTCGCGCTCAACACTATGCAGTATTTGGTTTTTGAAAGGCTTGCAAAGGCTGAACTTGGTCCTTCGGGAGTGGTTATGTGTGATTATATTGTGTGGTGGTATATTGCATATTATATATTATATTGTATATTATATTGTATTGAAGGATAGGGTAAGTGGGGGTTAGTTAGTTAGTTTGGGTGGGTTAGGGAGAGGGGAGGGCACTTTTAAAGTGTGGGGAGGCCTGCATCCAGTCCTGGACTACGCGGACATGGGAGGACATGGGGCGAGGGCTGGATGTGGGTGGTGGTGGTGGGGCTGGCCTCGGACTATGCGGAGGTCAGCCCTGAGGGTCTTAGTTTAGAATAGGGAGTGGTTAGGGACAGTTTAGGTTAGGATAAGTTGAGGGGAAATTTTTTTTTTTTTCTTTTTATAAACTAAAAAAAAAAAAAAAATTTTTTTTTTGTAGGGGCAAGTTGCCTAAATTTTTCGTTATGGCGAGTAGCCTTATTTTTGGTTTAAGTTTTGTTTTTTAATTTGATTTAATTTTGGCAAGAATAGCCTTTATTTTTTCTGTTATTTTGGGTTTAGGATTACAGCCGAACCGGCTAGGTAAGTTTTATTTATTATGTGTAGTTTATGATATGTGTAATCTTTAGGTTCATAGTTGTAGGTATGAATGTGTGTGAGAGTGTGGCTGGGGCAGCTGGAATGCTGTCTTTGTTTACGTTTTGTGTTTTGTATATATTTATTGTTATGTTTTGTATTTTTATAATAAAAAAGAGTTCCAGTGGCAATGTACTCCGCCATATGCTCAGGCGCAATAACGCCTTTCTTTGTGGAGGACCGGGGCGCCGTGGACCTATTTTTCCCGGCAACCCCGGCCCCCGGATCCCCAATGCGCAGACGCTTTACAGCGCCCGCACGCACGCTCACTCTCTCCACCAGGAGCGCGACCAGAGGCACGACCGGGCACCCCCCCGGCCATGCCCATATGCACGCCGACAGGAGGATGCCTGGACACACCCCCAGCCGCACCCCCGGCCCCACTCGCCGCTGCTTCCCCCGATCCCCGCCGCACCTTTGCAACCGCAGGCGGAGACCCGGGGTCGCCACTGCCCTGTGTGGGAGGAACGGTGATCCCATCACACCGCCCCAGCACCACCCTACACGCCGGAGCGGCAGGCACGGCAACAGCCAGAGCGGTGGGCGGGACCACCTTTTTCACGGGAGCCGGCTCTGGCGCCGGACCAACCCCCCCCCACTGGGGAGCGGCCATCAGCGCCGGAGGCCCCCGATTGAAACGGGCCTTTGCCGCTGTCTTCCCCACTCATGTCGGCGTTCGGCGCCATCTTGGAATGAACAGGCAGTGGATTGGGGGCACCAACCTGCGGAGCTCCCGGCACAGACTTTTAAGCCCACGCCAGGCGCTCCGCAGGGACATAGATGAAACGTGTCTCCACTGCCTGCTGTTTTTTTTTGTTCTTGCTCTTGTTTTTTTTCTTCTTTCTCACCTCTTCTAACAGCTCGTCTCCGAACACAAAGTCCTGAAACTGGACAGGGGATTCCAGCTGGCGGATCTCCTCCATCAATCCCCCTCTGCTGTCCTCCCCTTCACTGAAGGCCTCTGCGGCCGAGGACGATTCCCCCTCGGATGGGGGCAGCCCCACTTGCTGTGCGGGGATACTGCAGTCCCCTGGTATGGACCACTGTGAATCAGGAGGGGCTGGTGCAGGCTCTGGATGAACATGCTCTGGATGAACAGACCGGGGAGTGACAGACTTGGACACCACTCCAGATATGCGATTGTCCTCGTCCTCACTGCTACTTGTATCCCGCCCTCTCCTTCTTTCTTTCATTTCAAGAAATCTATCTTCATTAAATAGTTTTTCTTTAAAGGGGCCGCTCTCATTCAACAGCATACCCCTCCTTTCCTGAGCCTCCTTAACCTCCTTTTTTAATGTTTTTATCTTCTCAGAGATTGGGGCTCTTTTCTTGTTGCTTGTGACGTTTGCCTTCGCCCTGAGCATTTTCAGCTCCAGGTCCAGGCTCCTGAGGTGTCGCCCCAGCTCCCTGCACTCATGGAGGTGATATGCCACACGGGAGCTGTAGGCCTGGGTAGTCTCCCCCTTCCTCCGGGACCCCCAACCTACCTGGGACGACACCTCCTGATCCTCTGCCTGTGACTTCAGGTCCTCAGGGGGGACACGGTTGCTTCTGCCACGTCCTGGCCGAATAACCCCCTCGCCGTCGCCACTCCTGGTTGGTTGCTGCGACCCCCTGCTCCCCTCCGACCCACGCCGGGGAGCAGAGGCACCCTTGCGGGCTGCCATGGCCACAGGTCCCCACCAACTCCCTAAGGAGCGGCAGGGCCCGGGCTGGGGAGCAAGGTGACAAAGCTCCCCACAAGCCTGGTTCCGCCCAGGGGATTCAGATGAAAATAAAATCCCCTGGGCCTTGCTGCTCTGCAGGTTCTGTAGCTCCAACTGCACACGTCCTCCCTCCCCGCAGGCTGGAGCTGGAACTCTTTTATTTTTTTTATACGAAAATACAAAAACATAACAAATAAATAACAAATAACAAATAACAACATATACACAAACATAAACAGAAACCATAAACAAAAGAAAGCATTCCAGCTGCCCCAGCCACATTCTCACACACATTCATACCTATAACTATAACTATACAAAACTATAACTATACAAAACTATACAAACTTACTAATAACAAATACACTATAAGGCCTCATGCACACGACCGTTTTTTTTCACGGTCCGCAAAAACGGGGTCCGTGGGTCCGTGATCCGTGACCGTTTTTTCGTCCTTGGGTCTTCCTTGATTTTTGGAGGATCCACGGACATGAAAAAAAAAGTCGTTTTGGTGTCCGCCTGGCCGTGCGGAGCCAAACGGATCCGTCCTGAATTACAATGCAAGTCAATGGGGACGGATCCGTTTGATGTTGACACAATATGGTGCCATTTCAAACGGATCCGTCCCCATTGACTTTCAATGTAAAGTCTGGAGTTCTTTTATACCATCGGATTGGAGTTTTCTCCAATCCGATGGTATATTTTAACTTGAAGCGTCCCCATCACCATGGGAACGCCTCCATGTTAGAATATACTGTCGGATATGAGCTACTTCGTGAACCTCAGATCCGACAGTATATTCTAATACAGAGGCGTTCCCATGGTGATGGGGACGCTTCAGGTTAGAATACACTACAAACTTTGTACAAGACTGCCCCCTGCTGCCTGGCAGCACCCGATCTCTTACAGGGGGATATGATAGCACAATTAACCCCTTCAGGTGCGGCACCTAAAGGGGTTAATTGTACTATCATATTCCCCTGTAAGAGATCAGGGCTGCCAGGCAGCAGGGGGCAGCCCCCCCCCTCCCCAGTTTGAATATCGTTGGTGGCACAGTGTGCGCCCCCCATCGGGCCCCCCCTTCCTCCCTCTAATGTTAGAAATCGTTGGTGGCACAGTGTGCGCCCATTATCGCCCCCCCTCCCTCCCTCTATTGTAATAAATCGTTGGTGGCACAGTGTGCCCCCACCATCGCCCCCCCTCCCTCCCTCTATTGTATTAAATCGTTGGTGGCACAGTGTGCCAACCACCATCGGCCCCCCTCCCTCCCTCTATTGTATTAAATCGTTGGTGGCACAGTGTGCCAACCACCATCGCCCCCCCCTCCCTCTATAGCAGTAACATTGGTGGCAGTGTGCGGTCTCCCATCCCCCCCCCCATCATTGGTGGCAGCGGAGTACAACAGTAGAAGATTCATACTTACCTGCTTGCTGCTGCGATGTCTGTGTCCGGCCGGGAGCTCCTCCTACTGGTAAGTGAAAGGTCTGTGCGGCGCATTGCTAAAGAACTGTCACTTACCAGTAGGAGGAGCTCCCGGCCGTTCACAGACATCGCAGCAGCAAGCAGGTAACTATGAATCTTTTACTGTTGTACTATTGCTAAGTAACCATGGCAACCAGGGCTGCAGTAGCTTCCTGGTTGCCATGGTTACCGATCGGAGCCCCAGCGATTAAACTGGGACTCCGATCGGAACTCCGCTGCCACCAATGATGGGGGGGGGAATGGGAGACCGCACACTGCCACCAATGTTACTGCTATAGAGGGAGGGGGGGCGATGGTGGTTGGCACACTGTGCCACCAACGATTTAATACAATAGAGGGAGGGAGGGGGGCCGATGGTGGTTGGCACACTGTGCCACCAATGATTTAATACAATAGAGGGAGGGAGGGGGGGCGATGGTGGGGGCACACTGTGCCACCAACGATATTCAAACTGGGGAGGGGGGGGGTCTGCCCCCTGCTGCCTGGCAGCCCTGATCTCTTACAGGGGAATATGATAGTACAATTAACCCCTTTAGGTGCCACACCTGAAGGGGTTCATTGTGCTATCATATCCCCCTGTAAGAGATCGGGTGCTGCCAGGCAGCAGGGGGCAGTCTTGTACAAAGTTTGCAGTGTATTCTAACTAGAAGCGTCCCCATCACCATGGGAACGCTTCTGTGTTAGAATATACTGTCGGAAATGAGTTTTCACGAAGTGAAAACTTAGATCAGAAAAAGCTTTTATGCAGACGGATCTTCGGATCCGTCTGTATGAAAGCAACCTACGGCCACGGATCACGGACACGGATGCCAATCTTGTGTGCATCAGTGTTCTTTCACGGACCCATTGACTTGAATGGGTCCGTGAACCGTTGTCCGTCAAAAAAATTAGGACAGGTCATATTTTTTTGACGGACAGGATACACGGATCACGGCCTCGGCTGCAAAATGGTGCATTTTCCGATTTTTCCACGGACCCATTGAAAGTCAATGGGTCCGCGAAAAAAAACGGCACAACGGCCACGGATGCACACAACGGTCGTGTGCATGAGGCCTAACACTATAACAAATGAAACTTACCTAGCCGGTTCGACTGAAAATCCTAACTAAAAAAAACTAAAGAAAATAAAACTATAAACAAAAACAAGGCTACCGCCAGAACTTAAATATTGGGCGACCTGCCTCCTATAAGCAAAAGAAAAAACACACGACAAACTAAAGAAATTTTTTTTTTTTTTTTTTTTTTTTTTTTTCCACACCACACAGCACATAACACATACTTATCCTAACCTAAACTGTCCCTAGCCATTCCCTAATCTAATCTAAGACCCTCAGGGCTGACCTCCGCCTCATGTCCTCAGCATGTCCGCATAGTCCGAGGCCAGCCCCACCACCACCGCCCACATCCAGCCCTCGCCCCATGTCCTCCCATGTCCGCATAGTCCTGGACTGGATGCAGGCCCCCCCACACTTAAAAAGTGCCCTCCCCACTCCCTAACCCACCCAACCTAACTAACTAACCCCCACTTGCCCTATCCTCAATTTAACATAATACTATATATATATACACAACCATCATACACAATAACATCACTACAACCCACACAAAACCAATCCCGAAGGACCAAGTTCGGCCTTTGCAAGCCTTTCAAAAAAAAAAACATACTTTCTTTCAAAACAAAAATCTAGGGTGATAGCATCAGCCCACCACCAGGAGGAGTACTACTAAACTACGGTACACTAAAAGCAAAGCCTCTCCAGAGGAGAGAGGCCCTACTGGTACCCAGTCTTTCGTACTCAAGAGAACGCACCTTCACCAGGTCCCCCAGGATGTTCCTACACACCTCATCCACTGGGAGGACTTTCTGCTTTGTTGAAACTAGACACAGTGCGTTCCACGTGTAGTACCTAACCACTATGCTAACTAAAAAACATGTGCACAGGTCCCTTCTTCTAAAGTCTCTGAGCACTCTATAGGCCCACTCATAGGATAGGCTGGCTAGCCTAGGCCAGCCAATGGAAGCTCCCACCCGTTTGTACACCTCTGTATTGAAGGGACACTGAAGCAGGAAGTGCTCCATACTTTCCAGTATGGAGCCACACTCCTCCCGGGTACAACCCCTTTCCTCAGAGTTCCTGTATTTCAGATTGTCCCTTACATACAGCCTCACGTGAAAGCAACGCCAAGCCAAGTCCAAAAACTTCAAGGGAATCCTTGCAGAATTTAGCAACTGTAACCCCTTGTCTAGATCCCGGCTTGGGCAATCCTTGAGGGCCAGGGGCAATCTGTGAGGCGTACGCAAGTCCTTCACTTGCCCTCCTGTCTCCCATTCCTGGAAGAAAGGCCAAAACCACCCCCGGCAGGAGACTACCCACGGAGAAGCCCTCTCCATCCAGAGGTTCGCCAGATTTACCTTAACAAATGTGTTTACAAGAAACACCACAGAGTTGACCATAGATAACCCTCCTAGTCTCCTCGTGCGGTAAGTCACCTCCCTCTTGATCAGGTTCAGTCTTTTCCCCCATAGTTGGAAGAACAGACTGTAAAGCCGAGTCCAGAGAGGCTCTGGCAAGATACACACACTGCCCAAATAGATCAGCAAAGAGAGCAAGAAAGCTTTGATCAGGAGCACCCTTTCCCTGAGGGTCAAAGACCAGCCCTTCCACTGGTCGACCTTCTGAGCGGAGATCTTAAGCCCGTCGTCCCAATTTTGGGTGGGATAATCCCCATGGCCGAAATGAATGCCTAGGACTTTGGCTGACGACTGGGGCCAGAGACTCTCACACTTATCCCGATTGATCATGGACCCGGATGCCTCCGAGTAGCGATCCACCTCAGACATCACGTATTCCGCCTCCCCTTTCGAGGACACGAAAATGGTGACATCGTCGGCGTACGCTACTGTCCTCAGAGTGGCTTCCGGCGCTGCCCGATTCATCCCGCCCACGGCCCACGATTGACCCTCTTAAGAAAGGGATCAATCACGAACACGTATAAAAGCGGGATCAAAGGACAACCCTGGCGAACGCCAGACCCAACCTCAAAAGGACAGCCACACCAACCGTTCACAAGCGGGAAACTCTCCGCCCCCGCATACAAGATCTTTAACCAATCGACAAACCCCCTGGCAGGCCATACTTCAGAAGGACCGACCAGAGGTACTCGTGGTTCACCCAATCAAATGCCTTTGCTTGATCTAAGGACAGCATGTACCCCCTCCAGTGGCCTACTCTGTTCCACTGCCTCTCGGACACCGAGGACAGCACTAAAAGTGCTGCGGCCTGTAACCGAGCAATGCTGAGCCACCAAAAGAAGTTGAGGCGCGAACTTCACCAGCCTGTTAAACAGTATCTTGGCCAGAATCTTTCTGTCCGTATTGAGAAGTGCTATGGGACGCCAGTTCTCAATACGGCTCGGATCTTTACCCTTTACCCTTTGACAGAAGGATCAGGGCTGACCTCCTCATTGACTGAGGCAGAGTGCCCGAGGATAGACACTCATTGAATACCTCAGTCAAGAGGGGACATAAAGAGTCTTTAAAGGTCTTATAAAACTCGGATGTTAAGCCATCCGGGCCTGGCGACTTCTTCAGAGCTAACCCTTCCACCGCCAGGATAACTTCCTCCTTTCTGATCTCTTCTACCAAAACGTCAAAAGAGAGGTGAGCTTCTGACTCAGGGGTGATTTCAGCCAGGAAAGCCGACATCTTGTCCCGATCCAGATCCCTCTTCCCCCGATCCAGATCCCTCTTCCCCAAGAGGCACGAGTAAAAGGATCTGACGACTTCCAGGATCCCTGATCTGGACCTGTTCAGAGACCCCGTACCATCAACCAGTCATGTTATTAACTTACTCTTCACTGACATCTTACAGTTTCTGTAGGGGTCAGGCAAGCGGTACCTCCCAAAGTCTCTCTCAAAAACCAAAGATGCGTGTCTATCATACTGGCACCTCTTGAGCAAAGATTTCACCCTGGAGATATCCTCACAGCTACCTCCAGTCGAGACCAGATCTTCGAGTTTCCTTCTCAGGTGGTACCTGTCCAGAGACCTGAGGCTCGAGAGCTGGCGGAAGAACTTTGCAGCCCGGTCATTGAATACCTCCCACCACTCTGACTTAGTGTCACAGAGATCCAGCAAGGTTACCTGATTCTGAAGAAAGTCCTCAAAGGATTGTTTCACCTCTGCTTCCTCCAGGACTCCCGCATTCAGCTTCCAGTAACCTCTTCCCATTTGGGGGGATTCTGAAATATTCAGAGAAAACATAATCAGACAGTAGTCGGAAAATTCTACCTCCACAACCCTTAAGGGCGAGAAAGTAGCCTCCTCTTTCAAAAAAAACCTGTCTATTCTAGACCTAATCCTATCTCCTCTATAATAAGTGAAACCCCCGTGGTCTGGGGTGTGCCTAATGTGGATATCCACCAGACGAGCCTCACTAGCTATACTATTTAATGCTATGCTGTCATAAGCCAGCTGGTCTCTGGTGCCTCCCCTATCTTGGGACCTCACGATGGTGTTGAAGTCCCCACCAAAGACCACCTGCCGGCTTGTAAAAAGGAAAGGCTTGATCCTCATAAAGAGACATTTCCTGTCCCACTTGGACTGGGGCCCATAGATGTTAATTAGGCGCAGTTCCTGTCCATTCATGAGGATATCTAAAACCAAACACCTCCCCATTTCCAGCTCAACCACCCGTCGGCATTCTACCGGTACGGTGAAAAGGACCGCCACTCCGCTATACGGCTCAGCCGCAAGAGACCAGAAGGAGGGCCCAGATCTCCACTCCCTCTTGGCTTTATGCACCTCTGCCAAGTTTGACAGCCTGGTCTCCTGCAAAAATAAAACGTCAGCTTCAACACGGCTGAAAAAATCAAAGGCTGCGTAGCGAGCCGCATCAGATTTTATGCTGGCGACATTAATGTTCGCCAGCGTGAGCCGAGTGGGTACCGCCATACTTGGTGTTTAAGCTGAACGTCCTCCTTCCTTCTTACCCCTCCTACCCCTCCCGGGGCTATCCTCTAAGGCGGCACGTCCTCTTTTGAGGGAGACGGTGGTGTCCATACCTTCTGTCACCACCGCTCCCTCTTGCGTACCGCCCCTGCCTTTCTCGGTCCCGGAAGTTCGATTTGCCTCCTCTTCTGGGGACCTTACATCCGCACCAGAGAGGGGCACGGGGCCTCCTGGAAGCCCTCCCACCTTCGCCCCCGGTACCCCACTTCTTACCTCCTCCCCGGATGAAGAGGAGGCGGAGGTCTCATCCAGAGTGAGATACCGGTTGGAGAGCTCAAGAGGGGAGCCAGTTGCGCCTTCCCTGGCAACTTTGGTCGGGCTCGTTCTTTTTTTGGAGTACCGCTTCCGTCTGTTGGTATTGGACCCAGTCTCACCACCCTCTGATACGCTTTCGTAGTGTGAGGACTGGGTCCCATCGGCTCGGTCTAGTCTCTCGACCTCCGCACTTAGCTCCCTGTCCCCTAGGGTCTCCGAACTACGGGAGTCAGCCATTTGGGGGGGGGGGCAGACATCACCCCATTGTGGCGAGGCTCCTTCTGCTCCCTCTCCGCCTGGCGTCTCTCCCTCCGCCTCTGCCGGGACGGACCGCTCTTGGTCATCACTGACCCCTCAACTCGACTGTCTCCGCCAGCACCCGCCTCAGCCGAAGGGACCTCCCGGCCCGCTTCTGCGTGAGCTCGGGCCGCATTAACCTCTAAGAGGGGACAACGACTAAATGGGTGTCCGAGCACACCACACAGGTTACACCTAATCTCCTTACAAGATGCAGCAAGATGACCTGTCCCTCCACACAGGTTGCACCTAATCTCCTTACAAGATGCAGCAAGATGACCTGTCCCTCCACACAACGCGCACTTCTGCACTTGGCAGCTGGCGCTGAAGTGTGAAGGGCTGCCGCACTTGTGACAGAGCTTAGGCTGCCCCCTGTAGAAGACAAGAATCCTATCCCGGCCGATGAAGGCAGAGGATGGAATGTGGGAAACCGTACTTCCCAGACATTTCAACTTTATATTGAAAGTCCAGGCTCCCGACCAAATGCCAAATTCGTCCAGGTTTTTCGATGGTACACCCTGGACGTCGCCGTACCTGCTGAGCCAGGTCAGAATGTCAACGCAAGAAAGTGAATCGTTACGGGTCAAAACGGTCACTTTCTTGACGTTGTTCTGACGGGATATCGCCTGGGCGAAAAATCCCTTCCAATCCGGTGAGTTCTTCGCCAGCTCATACCCGGACCAGAAAAGCTCTAGGCCCTCCGGCCGGGCAAAGCTGACGTCAAACTCCCTGGAACCATAGGGATGTATCAGGGCGAAGATGTCAGCCACCCTGAAACCCATCCCAAGCAGGAGCTCCACCACCCTCTTTCTTGTAGGGCAGGCATCATTGCTTCTCCACTTGAGACAGACTACATTCCGTCTGGTCCCAGGTCCGGTTGTGGGCAGGGACCAGGTGGTCTCGCCCCCCCTTTCCTCTCGGAAAGCCCGCAGGCCGTGCCTGTCTATCCATAAGGATAGGTCAACTTTCTCACCCTCTACTGTCATTGAACTCTCACCCCTTCTGAGAGCCTCCAGGAGTCGCCGCTGCAAGTCACCAACCGCAACTCCCGGGAATGAGGAAGCCAATGAGGACAGCCCGTCCCCCCCCACAGCCGCAGCCACACTGGCATAACTTCTGCCAGGTGTTACGGCCGCAGGAGGGGCAACCGAACCGGCACCCCCCACTACACTATTACCAGATGCCGCACCGGATCTCTCCGGAGGGCGGACACCAGGAGCCGCAGCCGCCGCTTTTTCAGCGACAGCCCGCTGACCCCCAGCATCCACCCTGCCTTTGGGACCAGATGCAGCACCCCCACCAATACTACCACTAACACCCCGCTTGCATTCACCCCCTCTCCCTGCTGGGACAGCTGGTGCAGCGGATGTCACCACATTTACATTATTTACACTTTTCACATTATCATCACCATCATCATTGTTATCATTACTATGCATACTGCCATTTTCGTTGCCACTGGCCAAGCCCCCCCCTGCTGCCCCTAAGATCTGGGCACTTACAATTATACTCCTCCCCTCCCCAGCACTTAGTTCAGCGCTGGAGGAGGAGGCAGAAACAGAGGGGGCTTGTCCAGTGGCAACGTACTCCGCCATATGCTCAGGTGCAATAACGCCTTTCTTTGTGGAGGACCGGGGCGCCGCGGACCTATTTTTCCCGGCAACCCCGGCCCCCGGATCCCCAATGCGTAGACGCTTTACAGCGCCCGCACGCTCACTCTCTCCACCAGGAGCGCGACCAGAGGCACGACTGGGCACCCCCCCGGCCACGCCCATATGCACGCCGACAGGAGGATGCCCGGACACACCCCCAGCCGCACCCCCGGCGCGGCAGGCACGGCAACAGCCAGAGCGGTGGGCGGGACCACCTTTTTCACGGGAGCCGGCTCCGGCGCCGGACCACCCCCCCCCCCACTGGGGAGCGGCCATCAGCGCCGGAGGTCCCCGATTGGAACGGGCCTTTTCCGCTGTCTTTCCCACTCATGTCGGCGTTCGGCGCCATCTTGGAATTAACAGGCAGTGGATTGGGGGCACCAACCTGCGGAGCCCCCGGCACAGACTTTCAGGGACATAGATGAAAAGTGTCTCCACTGTCTGCTGCTTTTTTTTGTTCTTGCTCTTTTTCTTCTTCTTTCTCACCTCTTCTAACAGCTCGTCTCCGAACACAAAGTCCTGAAACTGGACAGGGGACTCCAGCTGGCGGATCTCCTCCATCAATCCCCCTCTGTTGTCCTCCCCTTCACTGAAGGCCTCTGCGGCCGAGGACGATTCCCCCTCGGATGGGGGCAGCCCCGCTTGCTGGGCGGGGATACTGCAGTCCCCTGGTATGGACCACTGCGAATCAGGAGGGGCTGGTGCAGGCTCTGGATGAACACTTTGCTCTGGATGAACAATGTGATTGTCCTCATCCTCACTGCCACTGCTACTTGTATCCCGCCCTCTCCTTCTTTCTTTCATTTCAAGAAATCTATCTTCATTAAATAGTTTTTCTTTAAAGGGGCCGCTCTCATTCAGCAGCATATCCCTCCTTTCCTGAGCCTCCTTAACCTCCTTTTTTAATGTTTTTATCTTTTCAGAGATTGGGGCTCTCTTCTTGTTACTTGTGACGTTTGCCTTCGCCCTGAGCATTTTCAGCTCAAGGTCCAAGCTCCTGAGGTGTCGCCCCAGCTCCCTGCACTCATGGAGGTGATATGCCACACGGGAGCTGTAGGCCTGGGTAGTCTCCCCCCTCCTCCGGGACCCCCAACCTACCTGGGACGACACCTCCTGATCTTCTGCCTGTGACTTCAGGTCCTCAGGGGGACACGCTTGTTCCTGCCACGTCCTGGCCGAATAACCCCCTCGCCGTCGCCACTCCTGGTCGGTTGCTGCGACCCCCTGCTCCCCTCCGACCCATGCCGGGGAGCAGAGGCACCCTAGCGGGCTGCCCTGGCCACAGGTTCCCCCCAACTCCCTAGGGAGCGGCAGGGCCCGGGCTGGGGGGCAAGGTGGAAAAGCTCCCCACAAGCCTGGTTCTGCCCAGGGGATAAAGGTGAAATAAATGTCCCTGGGCCTTGTTGCTTCCTGGATCCTCAGAGCTCCAACCACACACGTCCTCCCTCCCTGCAGGTTGGAGCTGGAACTCTTTTATTTTTTATACGAAAATACAAACATAACAAATAAATAACAAATAACAACATATACATAAACATAAACAGAAACCATAAACAAAAGACAGCATTCCAGCTGCCCCAGCCACATTCTCACACACATTCATACCTATAACTATAACTATAAAAACTTACTAATAACAAATACACTATAACACTATAACAAATGAAACTTACCTAGCCGGTTCGGCTGTAAATCCTAACTAAAAACTAAAGAAAATAAAACTATAAACCAAAACAAGGCTACCTCGCCATAACTTAAATAATTGGGCGACCTGCCCCTATAAATAAAGAAAAGAAAAACACACGAAAAACCCAAAAAAAAGAAATTTTTTTTTTTTCTTTTTTTCCCACTACACAGCACATAACACATACTTATCCTAACCTAAACTGTCCCTAGCCATTCCCTAATCTAAACTAAGACCCTCAGGGCTGACCTCCGCCTCATGTCCTCAGCATGTCCGCATAGTCCGAGGCCAGCCCCTCCACCACCACCCACATCCAGCCCTCGCCCCATGTCCTCCCATGTCCGCGTAGTCCTGGACTGGATGCAGGCCTCCCCACACTTAAAAAAGTGCCCTCCCCTCTCCCTAACCCACCCAACCTAACTAACTAACCCCCACTTGCCCTATCCTCAACTTAACATAATAATATAAATATACATATATATATATAAGCAACATTCTTATACACACAACACCACTACAACCCACACAAACCCAATCCCGAAGGACCAAGTTCGGCCTTTGCAAGCCTTTCAAAAACCATACTTTTTTCAAAACAAAAATCTAGGGTGATAGCATCAGCCCACCACCAGGAGGAGTACTACTAAACTACGGTACACTAAAAGCAAAGCCTCTCCAGAGGAGAGAGGCCCTACTGGTACCCAGTCTTTCGTACTCAAGAGAACGTACCTTCACCAGGTCCCCCAGAATGTTCCTACACACCTCATCCACTGGGAGGACTTTCTGCATTGTTGACACTAAACACCGTGCATTCCATGTGTAGTACCTAACCACTATGCTAACTAAAAAACATGTGCACAGGTCCCTTCTTCCCAGGTCTCTGAGCACCCCATAGGCCCACTCCGCGTAGGAGAAGCTGGCTAGCCTAGGCCAGCCAATGGAAGCTCCCACCCGTTTGTACACTGCTGTATTAAAAGGACACTGAAGCAGGAAGTGCTCCATACTTTCCAGTATGGAGCCGCACTCCTCCCGGGGACAACCCCTTTCCTCAGAGTTCCTGTACTTCAGATTGTCCCTTACATACAGCCTCCCGTGAAAGCAGCGCCAAGCCAAGTCCCAAAACTTCAAGGGGATCCTTGCAGAATTTAGCAACTGTAACCCCTTGTCTAGATCCCGGCTTGGGCAATCCTTGAGGGCCAGGGGCTTTTGGAAGTGGGTCAAGGGACCTCCTTGACAGAGTCCTGATTTCCCCTACCTCCAAACCCCACCGGCGGATTACCTTCAGAATCGGGGTGACATAAGCCGGGAGATATCCGTGAGGCGTGCGCAAGTCCTTCACTCGCCCTCCTGTCTCCCATTCCTGGAAGAAAGGCCGAAACCACCCCCGGCAGGAGACTACCCACGGAGAAGCCCTCTCCATCCAGAGGTTTGCCAAATTTGCCTTAACAAAAGTGTTTACAAGAAACACCACGGGGTTGACCATAGATAACCCCCCTAGTCTCCTCGTGCGGTAAGTCACCTCTCTCTTGATCAGGTTCAGTCTATTCCCCCATAAGAGCTGGAAGAACAGACTGTAAACCCGAGTCCAGAGAGGCTCTGGCAAGATACACACACTGCCCAAATAGATAAGCAAAGGGAGCAAGAAAGCTTTGATCAGGTGCACCCTTTCCCTGAGGGTCAAGGACCAGCCCTTCCACTGGGATAATCCCCATGGCCGAAATGGATGCCTAGGACTTTGGCTGACGACTGGGGCCCTGGGAGGGTGTCCGGGAGATCGAAAGCTGGATCACCCCCTCCCAGCCAGAGACTCTCACACTTATCCCGATTGATCATGGACCCGGATGCCTCCGAGTAGCGGTCCACCTCAGACATCACGTATTCCGCCTCCCCTTTCGAGGACACGAAAATGGTGACATCGTCGGCGTACGCTACTGTCCTCAGAGTGGCTTCCGGCGCCGCCGGATCCATCCCGACTCCCGCCAACGGACCACGATTGACCCGCTAAAGAAAGGGATCAATCGCGAACACGTATAAAAGCGGGCTCAAAGGACAACCCTGGCGAACGCCAGACCCAACCTCAAAAGGGCAGCCAGACCAACCGTTCACAAGCGGGAAACTCTCTGCCCCCGCATACAAGATCTTTAACCAATCGACGAACCCCCCCGGCAGGCCATACTTCAGAAGGACCGACCAGAGGTACTCGTGGTTCACCCGATCAAACGCCTTTGCTTGATCTAAGGACAGCATGTACCCCTTCCAGTGGCCTGCCCTACTCTGTTCCACTGCCTCTCGGACACCGAGGACAGCACTAAAAGTGCTGCGGCCTGGAACTGAGCAATGCTGAGCCACCGAAAGAAGCTGAGGCGCGAACTTCACCAGCCTGTTAAACAGTATCTTGGCCAGAATCTTTCTGTTCGTATTGAGAAGTGCTATGGGACGCCAGTTCTCAATACGGCTCGGATCTTTACCCTTTGATAGAAGGATCAGTGCTGACCTCCTCATTGACTGAGGCAGAGTGCCCGAGGATAGACACTCATTGAATACCTCAGTCAAGAGGGGACACAAAGGATAAAACTCCGATGTTAAGCCATCCGGGCCTGGCGACTTCTTCAGAGCTAACCCTTCCACCGCCAGGATAACTTCCTCCTTTCTGATCTCTTCTACCAAAACGTCAAAAGACAGGTGAGCTTCTGACTCAGGGGTGATTTCAGCCAGGAAAGCCGACATCTTGTCCCGATCCAGATCCCTCTTCCCCAGGAGGCACGAGTAAAAGGATCTGACGACTTTCAGGATCCCTGATCTGGACCTGTTCAGAGATCCCGTACCATCAATCAGTCCTGTTATTAACTTACTCTTCACTGACATCTTACAGTTTCTGTAGGGGTCGGGCGAGCGGTACCTCCCGAAGTCCCTCTCAAAAACCAAAGATGTGTGTCTATCATACTGGCACCTCTTGAGCAAAGATTTCACCCTGGAGATATCCTCGCGGCTACCTCCAGTCGAGACCAGATCTTCGAGTTTCCTCCTCAGACTCTGATACAGGCGGTACCTGTCCAGAGACCTGAGGCTCGAGAGCTGGCGGAAGAACTTTGCAGCCCGATCTTTGAATACCTCCCACCACTCTGACTTAGTGTCACAGAGATCCAGCAAGGCTACCTGATTCTGAAGAAAGTCCTCAAAGGATTGTTTCACCTCTGCTTCCTCCAGGACTCCCGCATTCAGCTTCCAGTAACCTCTTCCCATTTGGGGGGATTCTGAAATATTCAGAGAAAACATATTCAGACAGTGATCAGAGAATTCTACCTCCACAATTCTCAAGGGCGAGAAAGTAGTCTCCTCTTCCAAAAAAAACCTGTCTATCCTAGACCTAATCCTATCTCCTCTATAATAAGTGAAACCCCCGTGGCCTGGGGTGTGCCTAATGTGGACATCCACCAGACGAGCCTCACTAGCTATACTATTCAACGCTATACTATCATAAGCCAGCCGGTCTCTGGTGCCTCCCCTATCTTGGGACCTCACGATGGTGTTGAAGTCCCCACCAAAGACCACTTGCCGGCTTGTAAAAAGGAAAGGCTTGATCCTCATAAAGAGACATTTCCTGTCCCACTTGGACTGGGGCCCATAGATGTTAATTAGGCGCAGTTCCTGACCCTTCATGAGGATATCTAAGACCAAACACCTCCCCATTTCCAGCTCAACCACCCGTCGGCATTCTACCGGTACGGTGAAAAGGACCGCCACTCCGCTATACGGCTCAGCCGCAAGAGACCAGAAGGAGGGCCCAGATCTCCACTCCCTCTTTGCCTTGTGCACCTCTGCCAAGTTTGACAGCCTGGTCTCCTGCAAAAACAAAACGTCAGCTTCAACACGGCTGAAAAAAATCAAAGGCTGCGTAACGAGCCGCATCAGATTTTATGCTGGCGACATTAATGGTCGCCAGCGTGAGCCGAGTGGGTACCGCCATACTGGGTGTTTAAGCTGAACGTCCTCCTTCCTTCTTACCCCTCCTACCCCTCCCGGGGCTATCCTCTAAGGCGGCACGTCCTCTTTTGAGGGAGACGGTGGTGTCCATACCATCTGTCACCACCGCTCCCTCTTGCGTACCGCCCCTGCCTTTCTCGGTCCCGGGAGTCTGATTTGCCTCCTCTTCTGGGGACCTTGCATCCGCACCAGAGAGGGGCTCGGGGCCTCCTGGAAGCCCTCCCACCTTCGCCCCCGGTACCCCACTTCCTACCTCCTCCCCGGATGAAGAGGAGGCGGAGGTCTCATCCAAAGTGAGATACCGGTTGGAGAGCTCAAGAGGGGAGCCAGTTGCGCCTTCCCTGGCTACTTTGGCCGGGATCGTTCTCTTTTTGGAGTACCGCTTCCGTCTGATGGTATAGGACCCAGTCTCACCACCCTCTGATACGCTTTCGTAGTGTGAGGACTGGGTCCCATCGGCTCGGTCTAGTCTCTCGACCTCCGCACTTAGCTCCCTGTCCCCTAGGGTCTCCGAACTGCGGGAGTCAGCCATTTGGGGGGGGGGCAGACATCACCCCATTGTGGCGAGGCTCCTTCTGCTCCCTCTCCGCCTGGCGTCTCTCCCTCCGCCTCTGCCGGGACGGACCGCTCTTGGTCTTCACTGACCCCTCAACTCGACTGTCTCCGCCAGCACCCGCCTCAGCCGAAGGGACCTCCCGGCCCGCTCCCGCGTGAGCTCGGGCCGCATTAACCTCTGAGAGGGGACAACGACTAAATGGGTGTCCGAGCACACCACACAGGTTGCACCTAATCTCCTTACAAGATGCAGCAAGATGACCTGTCCCTCCACACAACGCGCACTTCTGCACTTGGCAGCTGGCGCTGAAGTGTGAAGGGCTGCCGCACTTGTGACAGAGCTTAGGCTGCCCCCTGTAGAAGACAAGAATCCTATCCTGGCCGATGAAGGCAGAGGATGGAATGTGGGAAACTGTACTTCCCAGACATTTCAACTTGATATTGAAAGTCCAGGCTCCCGACCAAATGCCAAATTCGTCCAGGTTTTTAGATGGTACACCCTGGACGTCACCGTACCTGCTGAGCCAGGTCAGAATGTCAACGCAAGAAAGCGATTCGTTACGGGTCAAAACGGTCACTTTCTTGACGTTGTTCTGACGGGTTATCGCCTGGGCGAAAAACCCCTTCCACTCCGGTAAGTTCTTCACCAGCTCGTACCCGGACCAGAAAAGCTCTAGGCCCTCCGGCCGGGCAAAACTGATGTCGAACTCCCTGGAACCATAGGGATGTATCAGGGCGAAGATGTCAACCACCCTGAAACCCATCCCAAGCAGGAGCTCCACCACCCTCTTTCTTGTAGGGCAGGCATCATTGCTTCTCCACTTGAGACAGACAACATTCCTTCTGGTCCCAGGGCCGGTTGTGGGCAGGGACCAGGTGGTCTCGCCCCCCCTTTCCTCTCGGAAAGCCCGCAGGCCATGCCTGTCTATCCATAAGGATAGGTCAACTTTCTCACCCTCTACTGTCATTGAACTCTCACCCCTTCTGAGAGTTTCCAGGAGCCGCCGCTGCAAGTCACCAACCGCGACTCCCGGGAATGAGGAAGCCAACGAGGATAGCCCCTCCCCCCCACGGCCGCAGCCACACTGGCATAACTTCTGCCAGGTGTTACGGCCGCAGGAGGGGCAACCGAACCGGCACCCCCCGCTACACTACCGCCAGATGCCGCACCACCGCCAGATGCCGCACCGGATCCCTCCAGAGGGCGGGCACCAGGAGACGCGGCCACCGCTTTTTCAGCGATGGTCCGCTGACCCCCAGCACCCACCCCACCTTTGGGACCCAATGCAGCACCTCCACCAACCTTATTACCAACACCCTGCTTGCACTCACCCCCTCTCCCCGCTGGGACAGCTGGTGCAGCGGATGCCACCATAGTTTTTACATTATTCACTTTATTTACATCATCACAACCATCATCACCACTGTTCTGCATACTGCCCCTTTCACTGCCACTGGCCAAGCCCCCACCCGCTGCCCCCAAAATCTGGGCATTGATGGTCACTCTCCTCCCCTCCCCAGCACTTAACTCAGTGCCAGAGGAGGAGGCAGAAACAGATGGGGCTCGTCCAGTGGCAATATTCACCTCCATGTGTTCCGGTGCAATAATCCCTGTTTTTACGGAGGACCGGGGCGCCGCGGACCTATTTTTCCCAGCAGCCCCGGCCCTCGGATCCACAACACGTAACCGCTTTGCAGCGCCAACGTGATCACTCTTTCCACCGGGAGCGTGCCCAGAAGCACGACCGGGAACCCCCCGGCCACGCCCCTAAGAGCGCCGACAGGAGGATGCCCGGACACACCCCCAGACACGCCACCAGCCGCACTCATCGCCGTCTCCCCTGATCCCCTCCGCACATCCGCAGCCGCAGAAGGGGACTCAGGGTTATCTCCGCCCTGTGTGGGAGGATTGGTGACCCCATCACACCGCCCCAGCACCACCCTACACGCCGGGACGACAGGCAGGGTAGGCGGAGCGGTGGGCGGGGCCACCTTTTTCACGGAGGCTAGCCCCGGCGCCGGACCACCCCCCCCTCCCACTGGGGAGTGGCCGTCAGAACCGGAGGCCCCCGAGCGAACCAAGGCTTTGCCGCCTTTGCCTCTCTCCGTGACGGCGTTCGGCGCCATCTTGGAAGCCATACTGTTCTCTGCAGGAGTAGAAATGGGGACACTGACCTGCGGAGTGCCTGGCACGGACTTTTCAGCCCGCACCAGGCGCTCCGCAGGGACATAAACAAAATACGACTCCGTTGCTTTTTCCTTCTTCTTCTTGTTTTTTCCCCTTTTTTTCTCTGTTTCTTTCAACAGCTCGTCGCCAAAGGCGAAACCCTGTAATTGTACGGGGGACTCCAGCTGGCGTATTTCCTCCATTAGCCCGCCTCCTCTGCTGCCCTCATCCTCGCTAAAGACCTCCGCAGCCGAAGATTCATCACCCTCAGACGAGGGCAATCCCGCTTGCTGCGCCGGGATGCTACTGTAGCTCCCCGGCACAGACCACTGTGAGTCTGTAGGAGGAGCTGGCGCAGGTTCTGGCCGAACCACCTGGGGACTGACAGGCACTGATGACACCCTGGGTGCATGGATTGCCTCATCTCCGCTGTCATTGTCACTACGCCTTTTCCTCTCTGCCATTTTCTGAAATCTTTCTTCATTCAATAGTTTATCTTTAAAAGGTCCGCTCCCATTTAGAATCTCTACCTTTTTTTTCTCTGCTGCCTTCACCTCTTCCTTGAGCCTCCTTATTTCTGCAGAAATAGGCGGTCTCTGCTTGCTGTTTGTGAAGTCCGATTTCACCCTGAGCTGTTTCAGCTCCTGGCTTAGGCTCCTGAGGTGCCGTCCCAGCTCCTGGTACTCCCGGAGATGGTACGCCACACGGGAGCTATAGGCTTTAGTGGTCTCCCTCTCCCTCCGAGACCCCCAACCTACCTGGGACGGCACCTCACTCTCCACCATGTGCAGGCCTCCTCCTCCTTGCAGCCTCAGGTCTTCCGGGGGGACACGGCTGCCACCACCGCGTCGGGATGATGCCACCCCCTCGCTGCCGTCACTCCGGGCCGGTTGCTGTGATCCTCTACTCCCCTCCGACCCACGCCGGGGAGCAGAGGTGTCCTTACAGGATGTCATGGCCGCAGGTCCCTGCCAACTCCCTAAGGAGAGGCAGGGCCCGGGCTGGGGAGAAGAATGGGAAATCTCCCCACAAGCCTGGTTCCGCCCAGGGGATTCAGGTGAAAATAAAATCCCCTGGGCCTTGCTGCCTCTGGAGGTTTGGGAGCTCACAGCAGCACTTCCTTCCTCCCCGCAGGTTGGAGCTGGAACTCTTTTTTATTTTTATGTGAAAGTACAAAAAACTTTACCATATATACAAACACAGAAAAAACATGTCACTGGCCCAGCCTTACAAACACTATAAACCTAACTATGCTATATACAAAACTACAAACATATCTATAAACTTAAACTAAGACATAACTAAAACTTACCCAGCCGATCCGACTGGAAACATTCCTAGCTCTATCTATAACACAAAATATAAGTAAAATATAAAGAAACAGCACATATTCTTTGCATAAATGAAAACCCTAAAGCAACCTGCTTAACAAAAGAAAGAAACACACACAAATATATATATTATTATTATTATTTTTTTTTTTCTATCACCATTTTTAATTATTATTTTTTTTTTAAATAAACACAACAATACCTATCTATCTATCCCTAATAATCTATCTATCCACCACCAAACCCCAACACCCAGGGCTGACCTCCGCCTCATGTCCGCTGCATGTCCGCATAGTCCGAGGCCAGCCCCTCCTCCACCGCCCACATCCAGCCCTCGCCCCACGTCCTCCCGTGTCCGCATAGTCCAGGGCTGGATGCAGGCCTCCCCACTCCAAAGAACACTCCCCCCTATCCCCGTCCCACCCAACCTAACTATCCCCCTCTTATCCTTAACTCTAACACTACAAAACCCTACCTACGCTACCACGACTCCCGAAGGACTAAGTTCGGCCTTTGCAAGCCTTTCTGAAACCATAGTCAAGATACAAAACTAAAACCTAGGGTGAAAGCATCAGCCCACCACCAGGAGGAGTACTACTTGACTAAGGCACTTTAAAAGCAAAACCTCTCCAGAGGAGAGAGGCTCTGCTGGTACCCAGCCTTTCATACTCAAGAGACCGAACCTTCACCAGATCACCGAGGATGTTCCTATGCACCTCATCCACCAGGAGGACTTTCTGCCGGGTCGAAACTAAACACCGTGCATTCCATGTGAAAAACCTAACCACTGCACTAACTATAAAAACGGTGCAGGGGTCCCGACCACCCAAGTCTCTGATCACTCCATAAGCCCACTCCGCATAGGAGAAGGCGGCCAACCGAGGCCAGCCAATGGAAGCTCCCACCCGTTGGTACACTGCTGTATTAAAGGGACAATGAAGCAGGAAGTGCTCCATACTTTCCAGTATGTCGCCACACTCCTCCCGGGGACAACCCCTTTCCTCGGAGTTCCTGTACTTCAAATTGTCCCTCACATACAGCTTCCCGTGGAAACAGCGCCAAGCCAAGTCCCAATACTTCAAGGGGATCCTTGCTGAATTTAACAACTGAAGCCCCTTGTCTAGATCCCGACTTGGGCAATCCCTGAGGGCCAGGGGCTTTTGGAAGTGGGACAACAAGACCCTCTCGTCAAGGGACCTCCTTGACAGAGTCCTGATTTCCCCTACCTCCAAACCCCACCGGCGAATTACCTTCAGAACCGGGGTGACGTAAGCCGGAAGATACCCATGGGGTGTCCTCAAGTCCTTCACTCGCCCTCCTTGCTCCCATTCCTGGAAGAAGGGCCGAAACCATCCCCTACAGGAGACTACCCACGGAGGAGCCCTCTCTTTCCAGAGGTCTGGTAGATTGATCTTAACAAAAGTGTTCACCAGGAACACCACGGGGTTGACCATACACAACCCCCCTAGTCTCCTCGTACGGTAAGTCACCTCCCTCCTGACTAGGTTAAGCCTGTTCCCCATAACAGTTGGAAGAACAGGCTATAGACCCGAGTCCAGAGAGACTCCGGCAAGATACACACACTACCCACATAGATAAGCAAAGGCAGAAGATATGACTTAACCAAGTGAACCCTTTCCCTTAGGGTCAAAGACCAACCCTTCCACTGGTCAACCCTTTGAGCGGCGGTCTTGAGCCTGCACTCCCAATTTTGCATGGGATAATCCCCCTGGCCGAAATGGACGCCTAAGACTTTTGCTGATGACTGAGGCCCTGGGAGGGTGTCCGGGAGATCGAAAGCTGGATCGTCCCCCCCCAGCCAGAGACTCTCACACTTATCCCGGTTGATTAGGGACCCGGAAGCCTCCGAGTAGCGCTCCACCTCTGACATCACATGCTCCGCCTCCTCTCTCTCTCGAGGATACGAAGACAGTGACATCGTCAGCGTACGCTACCACCCTCAGAGTGGCTTCCGGCGCCGCCCGATCCATCCCGACTCCCGCCAACGGTCCGCGATCAACCCCTCTAATGAAGGGATCAATCGCAAACACGTATAACAGCGGGCTCAAAGGACAGCCCTGGCGGACGCCAGATCCAACCTCAAAAGAGTGGCCCAACCAACCATTCACAAGCGGGAGAGTCTCTGCCCCCGCGTATAATGTTCTTAGCCAATCAACAAACCTCCCCGGCAGGCCATATTTCAAAAGGACTGACCAGAGGTACTCGTGGTTCACTCGATCAAACGCCTTTGCTTGATCCAGGGACAGCATGTACCCCCTCCAGTTCCCAGCCCTACTCTGCTCCACTGCCTTCCGGACACCAAGCACAGCGCTAAAGGTGCTGCGGCCTGGAACCGAGCAGTGCTGGGATCCCGAAAGGAGCTGCGGCGCAAACTTTACCAACCGGTTGAACAGTATCTTTGCAAGAATCTTCCTGTCCGTATTGAGAAGCGCTATGGGACGCCAATTCTCAATACGGCTTGGATCTTTACCCTTTGACAGAAGGATGAGAGCGGACCTCCTCATTGACCCAGGCAAAGTGCCCGAGGATAGACACTCATTAAATACCTGGGTCAAAAGGGGACATAAGGAGTCCTTAAAGGTTTTGTAAAGCTCAGATGTTAAGCCATCCGGACCTGGCGACTTCTTCAGGGCGAGCCCCTCCACCGCCAGAATAACTTCCTCTTCTCTGATCTCTTCTGCCAAAACATCAAGAGGGAGGTGAGCCCCTGTGTCAGGGATGGTCTCGGTCAGGAAACCTGCCATCCTGTCCCGATCCAGATCTTTCTTCCCCAAGAGGTGTGAGTAGAAGGATCTGACGACTTCCAGGATCCCTGATCTGGACCTGTTCAGAGACCCTGTACCGTCTATCAGTCCCGTCACCAACTTACAACTCACTGACATCTTACAGTTTCTGTAAGGGTCGGGCGAGCGGTACCTCCCGAAATCCCTCTCAAAAACCAAAGATGCGTGCCTATCGTACTGGCACCTCTTGAGCAAAGATTTCACCCTGGAGATATCCTCTCGGCTACCCCCAGTCGAGACCAAATGCTCAAGCTTCCTCCTCAAGCTCTGGTACAGGCGGTACCTGTCCAGAGACCTGAGGCTCGAGAGCTGGCGGAAGAACTTGGTCACCCGATCTTTGAATATCTCCCACCACTCTGACTTACTGTCACAGAGGTCCAGAAGCGACACCTGGCTCTGAAGAAAGTCCTCAAAGGATTGTCTCACCTCTGCTTCCTCCAGGAGGGCCGAATTCAGCTTCCAATACCCTCTTCCCATACGGGGAGATTCTGCAATGTTCAGAGAAAACATAATTAAACAGTGATCGGAGAATTCTACCTCCACCACCTTTAAAGGCGAGGAGATAGCCTCCTCCTTTAAATAAAACCTATCTATTCTAGACCTAACATTACTACCTCTATGGTACGTGAAACCCGTGCGGCCTGGCGTATGCCTAATGTGGACATCCACCAGGCGGGCCTCACTAGCTATACTATTAAGGGAAATGCTATCATAAGCCAGCCGGTCTCTGGTGCCTCCTCTATCTTGGGGCCTTGTGATGGTATTAAAATCCCCTCCAAAGACCACCTGCCGGCTTGAAAAAAGGAAAGGCTTGATCCTCATGAGGAGGCTTTTCCTCTCCCACTTGGATTGGGGCCCATAGATGTTAATCAGGCGGAGCTCTTGCCCCCTCATGAGGACATCCAAGATCAAACACCTCCCCATTTCTAACTCGATTACCCGTCGGCTTTCAACCGGTGCGGAAAAAAGGACCGCCACTCCGCTATACGGCTCAGCCGCAAGAGACCAGTAGGAGGGCCCAGATCTCCATTCCCTCCTCGCTTTATGAACTGCTGCCAATTCCGACAGCCTGGTCTCTTGCAAAAACAAAATGTCAGCTTCAAGACGGCTGAAAAAATCGAAGGCTGCATAGCGAGCCGCTTCCGACTTGATGCTGGCGACATTAATGGTCGCCAGAGTCAGCAGAGTGGGTGCCGCCATACAGGATGATCGAGTTAGATGTCCTTCTTCCTACCACCCCTCCCGGGGCTGTCCTCTAAGGTAGTACGCCCTCTCTTGAGGGAGACAGTGGTGTCCATCCCTTCTGGCACCACTGTTTGCCCCCGCGCACCACCCTTGGCTTTCTCATTACCCGAACCTCTTCCTGCCTCCTCTCCTGAGGACCTTATATCCCCACCGGAGAGAGGCGCGGGGCCCCCTGAAGGCTCTCCCTCCTGCTCCCCCGGCATCCCACCTATGACCTCTTCCCCAGATGAAGAAGAGGCGGCGGTCTCATCCAAGGTGAGATACCGGTTGGAAAGCTCCAGAGGGGAGCCGGTTGCACCTTCCCTGGCCACTCTGGTCGAGCTTTTTGTTTTGGTCAGCCGCTTCCCACTTGATGTTTTCGGGCTCAGTCCCACTACCCTCTGCTGCACTTTCGTAGTAAGAGGACTGAGCCGCCTCGTCCTGTGCCAGTCTCCTGGCTTCCCTCCTTAGCTCGCTGTCCCCTAGGGTCTCCGATCTTCTACGGGAGGCCACCACTTAGGAAGGGGCAGGCATCACCCCAGAACGGGGATCCACCCGCTCCCTTTCCGCCTGGCGCTTCTCCCTCCGCCTCTGCCTAGACGGACCATTACTGTTCTTCCTAGACCCCTGATCTCTACTGCCTCCGCCAGCACCCGCCTCAGCAGTGGTTGCCTCCCGGCCCGCCCCTGCGTGAGCTCGGGCCGCATTGGCCTGAGAGAGGGGACAGCGACTAAACGGGTGCCCTAAGACACCGCACAGGTTGCACCTAATCTGCTGCTCACAAGATGCGGCCAGATGACCCAACCCCCGCACAAAGCGCACTTCTGCTCTGGGCAGCTGGCGCTGAAGTGAGAGGGGCTGCCGCACTTATGGCAGAGCTTAGGTTGCCCCCTGTAGAAAACCAGGATCCTGTCACGGCCGATGAAGGCAGATGACGGAATGTGGGAAACCGAACCTCCTAGATTCTTCAATTTAACGTTGAAGGTCCAGGCGCCCGACCAGATGCCAAACTCATCCAGGTTTTTTGCTGGGACACCCTGGATGTCCCCGTACCGACTCAACCAAGTCAAGATGTCTGTACAAGAAAGTGACTCGTTACGGGTGAGAACGGTCACTTTCTTCACCTCATTCTGGCGGGTCACCGGGCAAGCTCGGAAACCGCGCCAGTCCGGCATGTTCTTCACCAGCTGATATCCGGACCAGAAAAGCTCAAGGCCCTCTGGCCGGACAAAACTGATGTCAAACTCCTTGGAGCCAAACGGATGTATCAAGGCGAAGATGTCAATCACCTTGAACCCCATCCCAAACAGGAGCTCCGCGACCCTTTTTCTAGTAGGGCACGCATCATCGCCTCCCCATTTGAGACAGACTACATTCCGTCTAGCCCCAGGGCCGGTTGTGGGTGAAAACCAGTTGGTCTCGCCCCTTCTCTGCTCTCGGAAGGCCCGTAGTCCGAACCTATCTATCCAGAAGGATAGATCGACCTTCTCACCCTCTACTATGATGGAGTTTTCCCCCTTTTTGAGGGCCTCCAGGGCTCGCCGCTGCAAGTCACCAGAACTAGACTCGGGAAATGAGGAAGCCAATGAAGACAAACCCCCCCCCCTGCGGCAGCAGCCACCTCGGCATAACTTCTGCCGGGCGCCACCCCCACAGGAGGGGCAGTCGGACCGGCCCCCCCCCTCCTACACTAGACCTTACTGCACCGGACCCCACCAGGGGGGCGACACCAGGAGCCCCCGCCACTTGTTCAGCGGCCAAGGGCCGAACCCCCGTAGTCACCCCCCCACTGGGGCCAGGCGCAGCCTCCTTATTTTTCCTAACTGTACAATTAATTTTTTCCGCCAACTCCGCAAAAAATGTGGTCACATTAACCCCCTCCTGAGGGGGCCTCTTCCCACCGGCCCCCCCTGAGGCCGCAGGGACCGCAAGGGCACCGGCCGGCTCATGAGGACCACCAGCGGCTCTTTCAGCCACCGATGACCCCCCAGCCGACACCCCCCCAGCCCCCCCAGCCCCAGGGGGACCACCTGACCCACCCTCTGGGGAGGAAAAGACCCCTTCTCCAGGGGTCCCCACCACCTCCAGAGCCGGGGACTCTAGACTTACTGCCGGGCCAGTGACAACCTTAATGGCTTTAGCCATATTATTTACTTTACTTTCTTTATTTTTATTTATTTCATTATTTCTATTAAACAGGACATTGGTGGTGCCAACTACCCTTTTTGGCATCCCAACATCCTCTGAGCTGGAGGAGACAGGGGAGGAGGGCAAAACCCCCATCCTGACGTACCTCTCCATGGTCTCAGGAGAGTACCCCTGCCTCCTCCCTCTTTCTCTGCGGGCACAACTGTTCCCGGCCACCTTGGCCTCAATGGGGCGCTTACGTTTGACAGCGCCCTCAGTCACCTCTTCTCCAGAACTAAGAGCGTACCCAGACAAGCCCCCAGCCACACGCCCAACCGCAATACCACAGGGAGGAGGATCGCGGCCAGGAGCGCACCCAGACACACCCCCAGCAACACCCCCGACAGTAGGAGCGTCACCAGAGGCGCGCCCAGACACACCCCCAGCCACGCCACCCCCAACCGCAATGCCACAAGGAAGAGGATCGCGGCCGGGAGCGCACCCAAACACGCCCCCACTCCATCCTTACTCATAAAACCGGCGCCGGGAACGCCCCCGGACACGCCTCCAGCAACGCCCCCAACAGTAGGAGCATCACCAAAGGCGCGCCCGGACACGCCCCCCACCGCATCTCCGCTCCCCGATCCCCGCCGCAAACAGACAGCAGGGACCGAGGGAGTACCGCCATGAGTGGGAGGAACGGCCAGTCCGTCACACCGCCCCAGCACCACCCTGCACACTGGGGCGGCGGACAGGCCGGCCTCTACCACGGGAGCACACCCCCGCACCAAGCCACCCCCCCTCCCACTGGGGGGTGACCCATAGCGCAGGAGGCCCCCGATTGGCCACCATAGCCCATAGCGTCCTCCATGACACCAGTAGCGCCGACATCCACCATCTTTTGTTCCGATTTTTTTGGCTTATTCCCGCACTCTGACACCACAGTCAGACCCGGGATGTCTTTTGCCAATGCCGCACCTGGCACGGACTTTTCAGCCTCCGTCAGGAGCGGCACATAAATGTATTTAATTTCCTTGGCTTTCTCTTTTGCTTTTTTTTCTTTTTTCTTTTCCTTTTTCTTTTCCCTTTTCTTCCTCCTTTCCTCGTCTTCAAGGAGTTCGTCCCCAAAGACAAAGTTCCCCAGCTCCATTGGGGACTCTAGCATCCGGATTTCCTCCAGAAGTCCCCCGCCACCACCACTACTGTTCTCAAAGTCATCGTCCTCTGATAGAGGCAGCCCTGCTTGTTCAGCAGTGATGCTGTTGTAGCTCTCTGGCACAGACAACTGGGAACTGAGAGGGGGAGCTGGTGCAGGTTCAGGCAAAAACGCCTGGGGAGTGACAGACATGCTGGAAACAGGAGATTTACCAAGCACGCTGCCCTCTTCCTCCCCACTATACCTCTCACACCGCTCCCCCCTCTTTTCCTTCATCATGAGAAATCTCTCCTCATTCTGTAACTTTTCCTTAAAGGGCCCGCTCTTCTGAAATAAAGCCTCCCTTTTTTTTTCAAACATATTGATCTCCACTTTTAGTTCCCTAATCCTCTGTGCTATGGGAAGACGTTTCTTACTTGATGCATTGTCTGCTTTTACCCTCTGCAACCTGAGCTCCTGTTTCAGGATCTCGAGGTGCCGTCCTAGCTCCTCGATTTCACGGAGGTGGAACGCCACCCGGGAGCTGTAGGTGGGGGTGGACTCCCCTTCCCGCCGGGACCCCCAACCTACCTAGGACGGCACCTCCTCAGCCTCTGCAGCGCTTCCAATCTTCCTTCTGTGGGCTCCAGGGTCCTCAGGGAAGACTTGGTCACTGCTACCGTGTCTGTTCTTCTTCTCCCCCTCGCCTCCGCCATTCCGGGTCCGCACACGGGACTCCCTGCCTCCGCTTGACCCCGAACGGGGAGCAGGGTACCTCTCCTTAGAGGACATGGCCGCAGGACCCTGCCAACTCCCTAAGGAGAGGCAGGGCCTGGGCTGGGGAGAAAGTTGGAATCTTCTCCCCACAAGCCTGGTTCCGCCCAGGGGATTCAGATGGAAATAAAATCCCCTGGGCCTTGCTGCCTCTGGAGGTTTGGGAGCTCACAGCCGCACTTCCTTCCTCCTCTCTGGCTGGAGCTGGAACTCTTTTATTTTTTATAAAAGTACAAAAACATAGCAAATAAATAACTCATAACAAATAACAATAAACATAAACAGAACATAAACAAAAGACAGCATTCCAGCTGCCCCAGCCACATTCTCACACACATTCAAACCTATAATACTATACAAACCTACTAATTATAACTTACTATAACTTACTATAACAACTGAAACTTACCTAGCCGATTCGGCTGTAAAACACTAAAAGAAAAACTAAAAGAAAAACTATAAACAAAACAAGGCTAATGCAAAAACTTAAATAATGGGCGACCTGCCCCTATAAAAAAGAAAACCACACGACCAACCAAAAATTTTTTTTTTTTTTTTTGTAAAATTTTTTTAAAAATTTTTTACATTTTTAATTGTTTTTTTTTTTTTACCACAACACACAACTTAGCCTAACCTAAACTGTCCCTAGCCATTCCCTAATCTCATCTAAGACCCTCAGGGCTGACCTCCGCCTCATGTCCTCAGCATGTCCGCATAGTCCGAGGCCAGCCCCTCCACCACCACCCACATCCAGCCCTCGCCCCATGTCCTCCCATGTCCGCGTAGTCCTGGACTGGATGCAGGCCTCCCCACACTAAAAAGGTGCCCTCCCCTCTCCCTAACCCACCCAACCTAACTAACTAACCCCTACTTACCCTATCCTCAACTTAACATAATATAAATATAATATAAATATAAATATACACACAATACAATAAACACACACAAATAAACATCACCATAACTTACACATAACCCGAAGGACCAAGTTCAGCCTTTGCAAGCCTTTCAAACCATAAACTTTATTTCAAAACAAAAATCTAGGGTGATAGCATCAGCCCACCACCAGGAGGAGTATTACTAAACTAGGGTACACTAAAAGCAAAGCCTCTCCAGAGGAGAGAGGCCCTACTGGTACCCAGTCTTTCGTACTCAAGAGAACGCACCTTCACCAGGTCCCCCAGAATGTTCCTACACACCTCATCCACTGGGAGGACTTTCTGCCTTGTTGACACTAAACACCGTGCATTCCATGTGTAGTACCTAACCACTAAGCTAACTAAAAAACATGTGCACAGGTCCCTTCTTCCCAGGTCTCTGAGCACCCCATAGGCCCACTCCGCGTAGGAGAAGCTGGCTAGCCTAGGCCAGCCAATGGAAGCTCCCACCCGTTTGTACACGGCTGTATTAAAAGGACACTGAAGCAGGAAGTGCTCCATACTTTCCAGTATGGAGCCGCACTCCTCCCGGGGACAACCCCTTTCCTCAGAGTTCCTGTACTTCAGATTGTCCCTTACATACAGCCTCCCGTGAAAGCAGCGCCAAGCCAAGTCCCAAAACTTCAAGGGGATCCTTGCAGAATTTAGCAACTGTAACCCCTTGTCTAGATCCCGGCTTGGGCAATCCTTGAGGGCCAGGGGCTTTTGGAAGTGGGACAACAAGACCCTCTCGTCAAGGGACCTCCTTGACAGAGTCCTGATTTCCCCTACCTCCAAACCCCACCGGCGGATTACCTTCAGAATCGGGGTGACATAAGCCGGGAGATATCCGTGAGGCGTGCGCAAGTCCTTCACTCGCCCTCCTGTCTCCCATTCCTGGAAGAAAGGCCGAAACCACCCCCGGCAGGAGACTACCCACGGAGAAGCCCTCTCCATCCAGAGGTTTGCCAAATTTGCCTTAACAAATGTGTTTACAAGAAACACCACGGGGTTGACCATAGATAACCCCCCTAGTCTCCTCGTGCGGTAAGTCACCTCTCTCTTGATCAGGTTCAGTCTATTCCCCCATAAGAGCTGGAAGAACAGACTGTAAACCCGAGTCCAGAGAGGCTCTGGCAAGATACACACACTGCCCAAATAGATAAGCAAAGGGAGCAAGAAAGCTTTGATCAGGTGCACCCTTTCCCTGAGGGTCAAAGACCAGCCCTTCCACTGGTCGACCTTCTGAGCGGCGATCTTAAGCCTGTCGTCCCAATTTTGGGTGGGATAATCCCCATGGCCGAAATGGATGCCTAGGACTTTGGCTGACGACTGGGGCCCTGGGAGGGTGTCCGGGAGATCGAAAGCTGGATCACCCCCTCCCAGCCAGAGACTCTCACACTTATCCCGATTGATCATGGACCCGGATGCCTCCGAGTAGCGGTCCACCTCAGACATCACGTATTCCGCCTCCCCTTTCGAGGACACGAAAATGGTGACATCGTCGGCGTACGCTACTGTCCTCAGAGTGGCTTCCGGCGCCGCCGGATCCATCCCGACTCCCGCCAACGGTCCACGATTGACCCGCTTAAGAAAGGGATCAATCGCGAACACGTATAAAAGCGGGCTCAAAGGACAACCCTGGCGAACGCCAGACCCAACCTCAAAAGGGCAGCCAGACCAACCGTTCACAAGCGGGAAACTCTCTGCCCCCGCATACAAGATCTTTAACCAATCGACGAACCCCCCCGGCAGGCCATACTTCAGAAGGACCGACCAGAGGTACTCGTGGTTCACCCGATCAAACGCCTTTGCTTGATCTAAGGACAGCATGTACCCCTTCCAGTGGCCTGCCCTACTCTGTTCCACTGCCTCTCGGACACCGAGGACAGCACTAAAAGTGCTGCGGCCTGGAACTGAGCAATGCTGAGCCACCGAAAGAAGCTGAGGCGCGAACTTCATCAGTCTGTTAAACAGTATCTTGGCCAGAATCTTTCTGTCCGTATTGAGAAGTGCTATGGGACGCCAGTTCTCAATACGGCTCGGATCTTTACCCTTTGATAGAAGGATCAGTGCTGACCTCCTCATTGACCGAGGCAGAGTGCCCGAGGATAAACACTCATTGAATACCTCAGTCAAGAGGGGACATAAAGAGTCCTTAAAGGTCCTATAAAACTCGGATGTTAAGCCATCCGGGCCTGGCGACTTCTTCAGAGCTAACCCTTCCACCGCCAGGATAACTTCCTCCTTTCTGATCTCTTCTACCAAAACGTCAAAAGAGAGGTGAGCTTCTGACTCAGGGGTGATTTCAGCCAGGAAAGCCGACATATCTGCCAGAGCTGCCCCGGCGCCCGGCCCTCCAGTACGCAGGCGCTTGCCGCCTGTACCCGTACTGTTAGCCTCAGAGGCGCGTCCGGAAGCACGGCCAGGCACCCCCCCGGCAACGCCCACCTGCGCGTCGACAGGAGGACGCCCGGACGGACCCCAGGCCACGCCCCCGGTCCCATCCGCACGCCTGCTGCTACAGGTGGGGACCCTGAGCCATCACCACCCTGTGTAGGAGGGATGGCGACCTCATCATCACACCGCCCCAGCACCACCCTACACGCTGGGACAGCAGGCAGGGCAGTAGCTAGAGCGGCGGACGGAGTGGCTGACAGAGCGGTGGGCGGGGCCTCCCGATTTTCCTGCCCACCCCCTCCACCCTCAATGCATGTTTGCTGGCTCCCTCCTTCTGCAGGCAACTCCTCCCTGCCTCCACATGCAAGGATGGCGTCCGGCGCCATTTTGGGTAGCACAATCTCCCCGCTCCTCTGCTCAGACACCACCCCAGATGCCGAGACAGGGAGTTTAACGGGGTACACGCCTGGTGGAGACTTTTCAGCCCCCACCAAGCGTGTATAGACTAGACGTGTCTGGACGCTGTTTTGCTTTTTGTTTTTTTTATTTTTCTTCCTTTTGCTCTTATCCTCTTCCAACAGGTCCTCGCCAAATACAAAACCCTGAAGGTCCACCACAGGAGACTCCAGCAACCGTATCTCGCGCAGCAGACCACCCTCCTCACTGCTGCCCTCCATGGCCGATGTCTCATCCGAGGAAGGCAACGCTGGCAGGTACGCCTGATCTTGCTCCGGTGGAATGCCACTGGGCTCTTGCATTCTCGGGGTTACTGGGAGGGCTGGCTCAGGCTGCGAGGTCTGGGGGCCTGCCTGGGACGCCAGAGATTCGGAGTCCACCAACTCCTCCTCCTCACTCTCCGCATCCCCGCACGGCTCCCCCCTCCTCACAGCCTCCATCTCCCTGAACCGCTCCCCGTTCTCAAGTTTCTCCTTGAAGGGACCACTTCCTCTAGCAGCTGGTCTTGCCGCCTCAAAGAGGCCTCCAGGTCCTCCTTCAGGACCCTAATCCTCTCTCTGAGGGGGGCCTCTTCGCATTAGAAGATATGGTGGACCTGGCCCTCGTCTCCCTCAAGTCCTTCCTTACGGCTTTGAGGTGCCGTCCCAGCTCGTCATACTCCCGCAGGTGGGCTGCTATACGGGAGCTGTAGGTGAGGGTGCTCTCTCCCTCCCACCGGGACCCCCATCCTACCTGGGACGACCCCTCTCGGCCTCCTGCTGGCAGGCTTCTTCCTCCTGTCGCCTTCGGGTCCTCAGGGGGGACTTGGCTCCCACCGCGTCCAGCTGTTATCGCCCCCTCGCCGTTGTTGTTCAGGGTCGGTCTCCGCACTTCCCTACTCCCCTCCGACCCAAGCCGGGGAGCAGGGGCACCCTTCCGGGCGGACAGGCCGGCTG